>NC_140047.1:5707217-5967217 GCF_963513975.1 Fringilla coelebs | reverse complement strand
AATTTTAAGCAAAAGATGGAGGACAAACCAGACCTCCAAATGCAGCATGGAGAGCTGTCATTTAGCAAGGATAAATGACTCCATGATACCTTTAATCTGTCCTGTTGGCTAATTCTGGAAAAAAAAAACCAAACTGATGACAGCAGTTCTAGAATCAGCATCTGGAAATATACAACAAAAGGGAAAAGCTTTATTAACACTGGAAATGTACTCTTAGCTTGGATTTCCTTTTCAACACCCAGCTTGTTCATCTCACAGCTCAATGAACAGTTAACAGCACATATTTCTTCTGTTCCAGCAGCAAGTCCAGTTACTTTGGTTTCTGCTAACTGCAGACAGATGAGAGTCAGCCTTTCTGGGGAGATGGGAGGGGGAGAGGGGAGCAGAGCTGCAGGAAAGGAATGGGAGGCACGAGGCCTCAGAAGAGAACACTGATGAGTTGCAGCTGTGACTTGGAGGTGCTTTGGAGCAAAATGCTGCAGCTTTTCTGTTCTTTGTGCACTATGTGAGCCTTTCTGTTTTAAACCAAGCCAATCCCTCAGCATTCAGTAAGGCTGCAGAGCGCTGTGTCAATAGCTAAATTGTGGAATACTGCTGTGGGTTTCATTTTCTGAACTTGATGTATTTCCCTGTCCTTTAATAGCCCAACCCAGCCTCCTTTCTGGAGACCAGGAAACATCCTTGTCCAGTGGTGCATGAACACAACTGGCAGACACCACCCATAGTAAAATTTCAGATTCCCCAAGTTAAAATGAACTCAATATTCTGTGAATAAACAAGAAGTTCCAGCTGCAAATTAAAACTATAAGTAAAAAGTTCACAGCTGAAGTAAAGATGTAAGGGCAGACACCTGTATTACTTGTATTCCCTAAGAATTGTATTTTGTTTTTATCTTCCATCCTTTGCCACAATGTCCTGTGTTACATGTGTGTTTGAGCAATAAGAACGTGGAGAAATTGCCCATCTAGTCAGGTGGAGGAAGAAGAGCAAGGCAGGTGTCCTGGAGAGTGGACTTTGATATCCACCCCTTGTCTGGGATGGCTCCAAAACCACCAGACCTGGGGGAAATCTGCTTTGTTCCAGTTGTGGATTTAGGCTCTGGCTTCAATTCTTAGGCAGAAAGAAATTCCAAAGGGTAGAAGATGACAGAAAGGACCAAGAGTCTGGGGTGCCTTCTTCTGGCAATAATGTAGATTTTTTTCAGCGCAAACTTTAATCAGTTTAACAAGAAACGCTTGATGGACACAAATGTGGGGTGAATGCAGAAGATTTGAGCTGGCCTTGAAGGTGTAGTCATCCTCTGGCTCTGATCCTTTCTTCCAACCCTCCCTAATTTCCTGTCAAAACTTGTCCCTTCTGCACCCTGATCCGGGAGTGTTATTTATGGGAAAATATGAATGAACTTTTATTTTTAAATGACAGCTTCAGTCATGATCCACTGAACTATCTTCTCTTTGTCAGCACAGCCTGCCTTTTCCTTTCACAGGCCAATTCCATGGTTTTTATGTCACTAAGCTGGGAAAGAGGTGGCTAATCTTCTGTTTTTGATCACTGAGCTGAAAGGATATGTTGCTACCACCCTGCCCCTCTGTTACAGCAACCTTTGACTGCAGCTCTGTGCAGATGATGGGATTCAGCCTCATGTGGGAATTGGGAAAGTTAATATTTTTTTCTAAACATTAATTCCTCACACATTTCCCCCAGGAAGAGAGAGAAAAAAGAAGAGGCACTTAGCATTCAGGAGCAAAAAAAAAAAAAAAAAAAAAAAAAAGATGAAATCTAATGAATTCTTTCCCCTCTCGGGGGTTAGAGAACAGTTCAACATTTCTGATTAAGGACAAGAGAAAGGTGGCCTTGTGCCATGGTGCTGCCCTTCTCACACAGGAGTGTTCAACATGCTGCAGGATAATCAAGAGAATAACAACAGCAGCAGCAGGCAAGAGCTCTGGACTTGTCATCTGCCTGGGCTCCATGCAGTTAGGTCTCAGTAAAGATGACTTGTTAAAAATCTAACTAACGCATCAAGGCTCATTGGGTTTCGCTAAGCTCCTACCTCTGTAATCACCATTTACCAAATTAGAATAGGGGGAAAATGAGCCACTTCATCTCTGTGTCATATAATGAACTTTTTTGTGTGTTCCAGAGAGGGTGATTGCCGCTAGGTGTAATTATTATAATAAAGATCAGTACAAACTCAAGTTAAAAAGAAATTGTAGTTATTGAGGCCACCAGTGCGACTCGAATGGAACCAGTCCCCGTGTCGTGCACAGATGAGTCCAACCCACTGATCTCAACCATTTTAACATCCCAGGAAAGCCAGAGCAATGATCCTGCCCAGTGTTTGCTCATCTGTCTAATGTAATTCAGATTATTGATTCTATTTGATGTGAAATCCACTGATTTCGCTCAATGTAATCAAATCAATTAATCCCATCAACTCCAGTCCAATCCATGTGCACAATCTAGTACATCTGACAGTGATCAGCTGGCAGGCACAGAACAAGACAGGCACAGAGATAAATAATAAAAATCAATAGTTTTATAAATAACACCTACAGTGCACTGGGTGTTTTGCACACAGCTGTAAAAAGCAAGCAGCTTGATGTTCAGCCCACATGTATTTTGCAGATACACCAAAATTAGTGACTGATTTGTGCATTTTTTGGTTGGCTGGGGTGCCTTTTCCCAAGTTTTTAGAACATGGCTGGTTAGGGTAGCTCAAAATGGCCTTTGAGATAAATTTTGAAAATAATACTTACATGATTCATAAAGGACTTTGAGATGCACCTGTGAGAGGAACTGAGTAAAGTTGGTGTTATCCAAATTCTCTTGCCCTTTAACACTGGTGAACATCTCCTTCCTCAGCATTAATGGGAAATCCTTTATTTCAGAACAGAACATTTCACAGATGAAGGCAGAACTGTGCTTCATAACAGACTTGAGGAGTGAACAGTGAACAGGCTGTGGTTTTTTTCTAATTGAGGAGAGGAAAGCAGCCACAGTTAAAGAGATCTACCTCTCATCTGTCCAGTGCTTCCTGGACATGTGAGACTCTTAAACACAAGCACCATAAACAACAACAACAAAATATCCTAGAGGAGCCCTTTAAAGCTGGTGCAGCCAGCAAGGTGTACCTGTAGTGCTGCAAACTGACCTGGCCTGAGACCCTGGCTGCACATACTGCTTAAAAAAATTCTATATAAAATATTGTCTCAATATAAAAAGAAGACAAAAGTAGACAGAATAGCCATGCTATAAACCAGTCACAATTCCATTAGAAGCCTGTTCTCTTGTTCCTTTCAGAGTATCTTTCCTTTAACTCTGTGTTTAATAATATTATGTGCTGATAAAAGATCAGGGAAGTGGCAGCTGTACTCCAGCTTGTGATCTACTCAGAGGGTATTGATGCTGCTGCTCTGGGTATTCCATCTGCTTCTTTCACCTTTGTTCCTTGCTGCAGTGCTGGAGATATTTGAGGTTAACATCTCAGATAACCTACAAGAACATGGGAAAAGAGAACCCTGTCCCTGTGCAATGCAGGAGAACAGGCCAGGTCCAAATGAGAGGCTCCCAGGGGACAGAAAATAAAGTAAAGGCTGTGTGGTTCGAATTTTCTGTCACCTCTTTGGCTCCACTGAAAAACCCTGGGCTTGATAAACTTTGCTGTAATTTTCTTTCAGAACCAGGACTCCCAAATTACCATTGTCCTTCAGTTCCTTTGTGTGTCCTTCAGTTTTTCTGTTTTACCCATGTGGACATGCAGCATTTTTGCTCCTGTTTTTTTAATTATATTTTATAATAAGGTCAAGAAATTATGTATTCTGGCCTTGATGGGAAGAGTGTCTCAGACTCATTGTTGCAAATTGTTGTGAATTAGGGTGATACCAATGCTAATTGTCTTTTCCTTGCTTCACTGACTCTTTAAATAATTGCCCTCCTCCTTGGCCACTTTTTTCCTTGCACCTCTGAGAAATTTGCACCTCAACTCTTATCAGTCTCCTTCCACCCAACCAATGTAAAGTACATTGTGGCCACTAAATCCAATTAATCCTCCCAGCCCTCCCCAGTGAATAAAATTAGTTACATTTTCCAGCTGGGTGGTCAGGGGTGCAGGCAGCTTTCCCAGCAATGGCTGCATTATCTCTGCTCCTCTGAAAACCTGACCTGCCTCGTGAGTAGCTGGGTCTTTGGAGAAATGAGGGACTTCAGCTGCAGGGAAACGCAGGGTGAGGGATGGATTGGTGTATCACAGGGAGAAAAGAAGTGTTTTGGTGATGCCCAGGGCTGAGTTTGACTGAGTAGTTCTGTCCCCTGTGAGGGCTGATAGGATCCATCCACATCTCATCTTCAAACACACACAGAAAGCACCCACCTGCAAGGGCCAGCTCAAAAAAAAACCCCACAGAAGATCCCTTTAATCTATCACTCCCATTTTTATAATAATGTTGCTCTATCTTTTTCTGCAGGACTGCACATCCTCTGCAAGATGAGTGGAAAATGAGGTGTTGAGCTTTCATTCAAACAGCTGGCTTTGCTCATTTCAGATCCTCAATATTGGATGCAATAGCTGCTTGCAAGTGAGCTGAAGCATATTTTTTTTTCTCCTTAAAAAATAAAAGTTAGTCCCTGTGATCTGCAGACAACTTTCTCAGTTTCTGTGTCTCGAGTATATTCAAGTTTGATGTTTAAAAACTCTCCCAAGCGATTAGAAGTCATTGTGGGCTAATCAACCAAGAAATTTAAACATAAAGTTTGCTGAAATCCCTCCTTAATGTACAGCTAGAGCATATTTCACTTTTATTGCTCTGAAATATTTACGTATATTTCAAGTACAAAGTTCCAGATTCTCTGCTGGCCCAAATCTAGGTGCTGTTTCAGCCTTTATTATGATACACAACTTGGGGCTTGGCCCTCTGTCCTCTTTTATCACAATATTCTCTGTTTTGCACAAATCATCCAGAGGATGAAGGGGATGGGAGATGGCTGAGTACAACCCAGTGAGGTTGCAGGTCCCCTGGGTGTGTTATTATGTTATGATTACTTTTATGTTTGGAAAGCTGAGTGAACTAAATGCATGAACTCCAGCAAGGGGGAACTTTGGCTCTGGAGATATTTAACCTACTGGAACCCATTTCAGTCTCACTGAATCAAATATGACTTTATAATGAATAAATTCTTGCAGGGTACATAACAGCTTCTGTTGTACAGCATGCAAAAAAAGGGAAAAGGTGCTTTTGATACCTTTGTGACAACTTTAATTCAAGCAAGGAATGCTCTGCATCATCCAGTACAAATTTCTAACTCAACCATGCACTGGACCATGCTGATAAAACAATTATATGGGAGTGTTCATGTGTGGAAACAGGGCTGCTCAACAAAATCAGCAGAGGAATTTGACTGGGCTCGTGGAAGGTAGAAAAGTGTTGCTCCAGTTAATGCACTGCCCTGCTCGAGAGTTTATTTGCCTTAATGGGAAGGAAAAACAAAAATGAAGTGGGAATGGAATGGCCCAACAAGGGTGCCTTTCTGTTCTCCCTGTGCACAGGTGGAATCACCCCATCCATGTGGAGCAGCTGTGCTCCGGGGGGATGTTCCTGTGGCGATGCTCAGGATTTTTGGGAACACAGCAGGATGTGGAGCACTGTCAGCTCCAAAGGGCTTCATTTATGTTGCTCATGCATTAAATGGTACCCCACTAACCCAGGAATAGTTCAGGGCATGCATAATTTATTTGTAGCCAAACCCCAAAGGCAGCAGTGAGAAGATGGATGAGAGTTCTTTCATGGCATTAGCATGGATTTGCTCAGCTGTTCCTGAAACGTCCCATGAAGCTTCATCTCAGCTAAACGCTTGGCTGCAGGCACGTGGGACACAGGAACACTGCACTACACATGCTACAATCCATAAAACATTTTCTGCTATTTGGAAACTAAATCCTATAGTTCAAAAGGCCAAAATCCACAAAACCTTCAATTTGTCAGGGGAAGACAAGCGGATGAGACTGAGGCAATCAGCAGGTTCTGAGATTTCTGCCACAAAATGAGAGAATTGGTTATTTCTTTTGTTTCAGAAAGAGCAATTCCCATGTTTTAAATTAAGCCTGCAATTAGATAATTCATTGGCCTGATCTTTGCTTTCCATCCCCCCAAACGGACAGGTGCTCACAGATGTGTTTTCAAGAAAAACACAAATGAAGAGGAAAAACAAAATATGAGTAAAGCAGAGCAGGGAGATCAGAGGAGGGTGGCCACAAGCACCACCACCTCTGGCATGAACTTCAGCAGGACCCTCCTGCTGGGCCCCCACACACGGAGCACTGGGTGCCCTGGCGTGGATTTGTCTCCCTGTGAGTTCCCCACAGCAACAAGTGGTGAAGCTTGTGGAGAAATGACAGCCAGACGACAGGGGGTGGATTACAACTGTGAACAGCAAGGGCTTTTCATTCCTTTCATCCTGCCAGACATGCTGTCCCTATTAAAAGCTAATGTTGGAAAATCATCTGTTTCTCTTAAGCTCTCTTTGAATCTGGTGACTGGAGCAGTAAATGTGGTTTGTGCAGTGGCTGGGGGGGATGAGCTCCTGCTGCTGTGGTCAGTGGGAAGGCCATGTGCTAATTGTTTACAAGCCCCCCACAACCCAGTGCATTCATTTAAACAGGATTCCTTGTCCTCTCCGTTCGAGTGCTCTGTATCTCAGGCTATCTCCTTGATAATCCTTTTTAGATTAGTGTCAGACCCCAGATGAAATCCTCTCTCATTCTCTTGCCACGTTTACCAGGCTGATTTCCAGCACTGTTTCATATGGATTAGGCAGAGCAACTTAGTGCTCATATGTTTTTCAGTGCATCTCAGTACCTCATGAAATTACATTATAGATTCACTGTATAAATAGAAGACTGAACACAATTACAGTCCAAAAGCCCCAAAGTGCAGGACTAGAATCTCAAAGTAGATGTGACCAGATCTTGCTGTGTGCAAATATCTCAAAATAAATTGGTTGCACACTTGTGTATTTAATCTCTGTTTTTAAAATTTCCTTTTATTTTTGTTTTACAGGAAAATAACCTTTTTTTTCACAGTTGGGCAGAAAGAGGAGGGAAGGCAGGTGCACATTGCCATTATGGCCAGGTCAAACCAAGGGTGTCAGTGGTTCAACCCACCTAGGACATAAACCAAACTTCATAAAGGTCGTTCAAAGTGAACTTCCCATTGCTTTTCAAGGTCATGGCATTTTAATCACAGCTGTTATCACCACTGCCTCGTAGAAGCCTAGAAAAAATTGGGTTGAAACGGATGTTTGGGTCCTATCATCCAACCAGCTCAAAGCAGGGTCAGTTTTGAAATAAATTCCATCCACAAGAGGATTAAACTGGCTGGAGTGCTGTAGGCACGGGGTGAATCATCACTGGAGAGAGTCACTGAGCTTTTTATTGCTGGTAAATAGAAAAAGTTTGAAAAGGAAATGAATAATATTGGGGTGTGCATGCCTGAGCACACAGGAGGTCACAGTACTGGTGGGAAACTGGGGTTTGTGTCAGGCAGGATTTTGCTGACAGATCCATATGTTTGAGCTGCCAATTGGTATTTGAAATTCCATTGCTGAAGATCATTTGGCTTCCAGTTGTTGCCAGAAACACAGGCTTCTCCCACTGATGAATATAGCTCCCTGAGTGGAGATTAGCAGAGACAGCTATGGTTGGGCCTGTAGGTGAATGGATTACCCTTGATTTAATAAGAAGTAACAGGCCATTATTTCCAAAGCTACGGGATGGAAAATGACATCTGGATTCTGGATGTAAACATTATTTATCATGTCTGGTGCTTTGCTGCTCTTGCCAGTAGCCCATGCTCTGCTGAGGCTGTTACTCCTAGGGCAAATGAATGGGGAGTGCAGCATGGATTTATTCAGATTTATCTGTTGCATCTGAGCTCTGTGCTCCTCAGCACAGCAGTGAATTGGCTCAGCCTGGAACTGGGCACTGCTGGTTCTGTGGCCAGGGTGATGGGACAGTTCCTCAGCCGGTGTCAGGTGGCCCCAGCCCATGGGGGGCACTCCAGGAGCTCTCCCATCCTGTGCTGGCTTCCCCTCCCAGTCTCCATCCAGAAACATCAGGATCAAAAGCAAAATGAGATGAGAGAAGCTGCCAAGCTGGAGTTCAGTGTCATGGCTATGATGAGCAAAGGGCTAAATGACTTTTGCTGACACATGCAAAGGGGTTTTCACCTCTGCTTTTTGGAAGAATGCAGGAGTTGGAAGGTATGGCCATAAATCCCCCCAGGGTTTGTTTGCACTGAACACCCAGTGAACTTATTGTGCTGAATGTTTTGAGTAATTTCTGTTCAGCCCAACAGCTGGAAGGCCTCGAGATGGTAGATCACATTATATGGCACTTTCCACACGTATTTCTAACCTCACATAATGGTAAATTAAATTGGGGCAAACCCTTTCATGTTTAATGGGAGCTAAAAGTCTTTAGAATCTACCCTAGCTTGGATAATCCAAGAAATTCACCAAAAAAGAGGTGGCTGATTCTTCTATTCTGTCAAAAAGAAAATTCTTTAATAATATTGAATTGTTGAAACAAGTAGTTTTATTCTTGCTTTCTTCACTACTGCACAAAAAGTTAAATGATACATTGACTTAATGAAATTATTTCTCCTTCATTTCTTCTCTTTTGGGAAGAAATTCAGGAAGGAAAAAAGAGAGAACAGGGGATAAAGGATAGAAACTCATACAGACAGCAGGTGCAGAAGTGGAAACAAAATATTGTGCAGGACTTCTCCAACAATAATTAAAAATATTCTACAAATGAAACAAATATATTTACATTTCTACAGTTGCAAATTTTCAAGAGGTCATAAAAATTTTTGAAGATGGACCTATTATTAAATGAAATGCTGACTAGTATCCTGAAAGTGACATTCTGCAAGAATATCTTGCTGCTGTGGCTCTCCCCTCCTGAGGCAGATCAATCAGTCTCTCTGTTAAAGTGAGTTTTGTGCTGGGTTCATTTTGTGCCCACTGGCAGTTTGTGAGTTCAGGCTTTGGTGCTGGGCAGAGCAGAGGAGTTGGGAGGAGATTTTTACCCAGGTCTGTTCCTCGTCTCAGCAGACAATGAGGGCTGAGTGACTCGTTCCTGGATATGATTCCCCACAAGCTCTGCCTGTGAGGGATGCTCAGGAATTACAGGTGCTTCAGGAGCTTTTTGCTCATGGCTGATGAGCTCTGCATGTGGGAGCCCTGCAATTCCAAACATGACTGTTCCCATTGCACAGAAACACATCCCTGAACACCCAAATGCCTCCAGACTGAAAGAATTTATAACAGCACAAGCTTGTGCCCCCTCCCCCTACAAATATTACTGTCTCTGTGTAGTAATGAATTCATTGATTTTACCATTTTTTATCAAATCAGTTGTTTCAGAGATAAATGTCCTTCATTTGCAGTTATTAAATCTGCCATGTCTAGGACAGCCATTGGAATAATTGTCTAGCGTGGACAGAAAAAAAATTATCTTTGTCCTCCTGCTGGTTGATTTAATATCCAGTGTCCTTCTCTCAGTGGCAGAGTCTAAAAGGTAAGATCTTAAAACTCACCCAAGATAAGATGAGTTGAAACCAAGAGCAATCTCATGGGACTGGAGAAAGAACTCTGGCTCTTCCAACAGGAGGAGAACTCTTTGGCCACAATGTCAGAACTGAGTGACAGAATTCTGCTAACACACTTCAGGAGCAAACCCACTTTATTTTGCTGTTCTCTTCAGCTTGGGATGGGGCAGCAGGAGAAAAGAGCTGCCTAAGGAGTGGCAGTGCCACGTGCACAGTGATGGAGGGAAATGTCCCTTCTGAGCAAGCCCCAGTTCCACACTGTTAACCTCTTGCTGCTGTTGAACAGTTGGAAGCTGAATGTTGCAAATTAAAATTACTTCCTTGGCTAGGTTGAACAATCCCTCATCTCTTCAAGGCTCTGATCCTTCCTGCTGCAGGGACAGTGAGCTCTGCAGGGACAGTGAGCTCTGGTTAATGAGGCTGGGAGCGCACTCACCTCGTGGTCCCAGGGCTGTGCAGATTGCTTTGGATGCTCTGGGTTCCTGTGTCCCACAGGCATCCCCACAGAGGGATGGGAGCATTCAGAGGCTGTGGGAGGCTCTGAGAGACCCCAAGGAGGGAATCCCTTAACCCTGCTCACTCTCAGCCTTTCCCTGCCTTGCAACACTATTGAATTTGCAGGGAAGCCCTGATGAAGGCAGGAATGATGAATCTGACTCCATGTTCTCAGAAGGCTAATTTATTACTTTATCATACTATATTATAGTAAAGAATACTATATTATACTAAAGAATGCAGAAAGGATACTTACAGAAGGCTAAAAAGATAATAATGAAAGCTCGTGACTCTCTCCAGAGCCCTGACACAGCTTGGCCCTGAGTGGCCAAAGAGTGAAAACAACTCCCAGCAGAATGCAATGGAACAATCACCTGTGGGTGAACAATCTCCAAACACATTCCACATCAGCACAACACAGGAGAAGCAAATGAGAGAAGAATTGTTTTCCTTTTCTCTGAGGCTTCTCAGCTTCCTAGGAGAAAAACCCTGGGTGAAGGGATTTTTTCAGAGCATGTGAATGCCACACAACGCCATCAAGGAATTGGTGTGTCCCCCCCTCACAGGCTGGGTGGGTTCTGGGCAGTTTGGACCTTGTCGGGGGCTGGATCACAGCCAGCACAGACCTGCAGTCAGGACGGGCTCAGGCTGCTCTCCCTGCACGTGGAAGAAGTTGGGCAGACATTGCCAAGCTGCTGGAATCAAGTACAATTGAAAACAAGATGGTGATTTTCTACCTAAAGGGGTGAATGTGCCCACAGGAGGTGAATCTGAAACCTGTCCCATCCGTGGGGAACAGCAGGAGCATGATACAGGAGCAGGAGACCACAACCAGCAGCCTCAGCAGCTTTGGCTCTGTCACAAAGGAGCACACCTGTACCTCAGACCTCCCAGGTGTTTCCAAGATGAGGAGTCAGACCAAATGCTCTGCAAGGAATGAGGGACGTGGAGATGAGCAGAACAAGCAGAGTGAAAATGGGTATTGAGTTTCATTTGTCTGTGTTTCCCCTTTTGTGGCCAAGCGCTGCGGTTTCTTCTTGTTAGAGCTCAGAAATGTATTCCAGAAATGCACCAGCTCCAGGGAAGGCCTGTGAGAGACTGGTCCTGCCCCACTGATCCCAGTCCTCCTGGGAGGTGAGTGAAATGACATTCCACCTGCAAGGATCTGGAAGACTTGAGGCCTTTCATCAGTTCATGGCCTTGTGAGTGGTTTTAGCCAAATTTCGTCTCCATGGTGCAGTTTTTCCTCAAACCCTTCATCTGTCTCACTTGCTCCTCCATCCAACACTGTCCCTTGATGTCTGCCTTCCATTTTTTCAGCTGGATCTCAGCTGTGGCCAAGGCTGGACATTTGGTGTTGGGGCTGGTGAGCTTCACTCTCCCAAGGCTGTTTCCTGTGGAACACAACAGAAAGGGCTTAAAAAATTCAAGGGTCTCTGCAAGTGAAGACAGCAAGGCTGATGTTCCCTTTTATATTGGGCTCAGCTCATTCCCAGGCCACTGCTCCTCTCAAAGATAAAAGATTGTTTCTGGAAGTTTATTATAAAGTCCCTCCTTCAGTGAGAGCACTGCAGGCTGGTGGTCAGCAACAACCACAGAGCCCATCCCCTTTGGAATCATCTCCATTCCCCATTCCCACGCTGTGCCAGTGAGGTCAGGATCCAGCACCCTGGGGCTGCATCCCCCTGAGAACCTCAGAGCTGACACCAAGGTGTGCAGGACCTGCACTGCTCTTTTACAAGAGCAAGAAATAACTAAAAGCATCCTGATGCCTGTGCAAGGAAAATTCCACATATTCATGCCCCTGTTTCCTTTATCACTTATTCTGTAACAGCTGTTTAATTAATTGCTTGAATGATTTCCTAATACATCTTATTTACATACAAAATTACAGAATAATGGTTTGCCTTTGAGTTGAGTGAGAATTTAAGGTCTGCTTGCCATGCCTCATGGAATATGGTTACTCGACAAGAAATAAAAGTTCTGGTTGTTTTTAGCTGCTTCTTTTTTTTTTCTTTTTTTGGTTTGTTTGTTTTTGTTTTTGTTTTTCTTTAGAAAGAAGTAAAACTCTTTTCCTCCACAGGTTTTGTTGCTGTTTTTCACAGGCATGACTGGATGATGCTTTGATAGCAACAAGAAGAGCAAGGTTCCTTTCAAAGGTGACTCAAATCTTTGGGGAAAAAAAAATAATGTAAGGAATAGGATGGCTTCTATTGAAGAATAAAGAGTCATGGAGCACCAGTGGAAACATTACAACTTTATCACTGCTGTTCAGGTTTATTCCCTGGCTGGCTCAGCTTGTCCTGGGAGCAGGAAGGGTCCTGCTCTGGTGGGCTTCTCACCCCAGGACGCTCCTTTCTGACACAAAAACCTTTTCTTTGGGTCACAACAGCACCAGCAGCTGTGTCACTGCTGCTGCTGAGCCTTGTGCCAGCTGATGTTGTCCTTTCGTGGACTCAGCTGCACCCCTGGGCTGGAATCACCTCCTGCATGAGCACAAGCCCAGGTAGCAATGTGCTTTGGATTTTCTTTATTGCCCAAAGCTTTATTGCCCAAATCTTGACTAATGTTGGGGCACCTGATGAGCCTGGGTTAAGGGGTTCATTCCATGTTTTTCTTGCTTTGTAAAAGAGCCAGAACCCTGAGGAGGAGCTCACCTTCTGAACAGGTCAGTTTGTCTTTGTTGGCTACAGCACAAGCCTTGAGCACTCGAATTTCCAGCTTAGTGGTTTGAAAATGGAATTATTTGGAGAGCTGTGGAGGCTCTCATGCTGACCAGCAGCACAGCAGGGCTCACACAACTGGCTTGGCTCTGCCCAGTGCTTCAGGTCATGTGTCAGGGTGGCATCACCTACACTACAAATCACGGGTACAAAGCTATGGGCTGGCTGCACTGGAAAATTCATGGCTCTGGACAGATTTAGAAGCTAGTTCCCTCTGTGGAAAACCATCCCAAATGAAATAATTAATGTAACCTTTTCAGTAAGGTTGCTGCTGGATCCCAGCCCAAGGTGTCAAGGCAAAGGTTGCTCTTTTGGGTCAGGTTTCTCTTGAACCCCACCCTCCACTCCAGGCAGGGAAGGGCAGCACTCCTGGGCTTGGGGCTCAGGTCAGAGGTGGGATGGCTTGTTCAGGGGGGCTGTGCTTTCCAACCAGTGAGACACAAGTTCTTGTAAAAGCCCCTTGCTGAAGTTTGTCTTCAAATACCAGAAATCATACACAGATACCAACATTAAATGTGGCCTTATATGATTTTCTAGAGACTCACATCTTCGGACAACTAGAAGAAGAAATTACTTCATCTACCAGATGTCACAATTGATATCCTACTGCTGCCTACTCAAAAGTCTAACAGTATCTTTTTGGTTGCTAATGATCCAGTGCAAGTATTTGAAACATTCTTGAATACACCATGGCTGTGAGATTATTTTTCTCACTACTCACAGGGCAACTGATATTAAATCCGTATAAAGAACTATTGCACTTTTTACTAAGTGTAAAAGGGAAAAATATTACCATTCATTTGTGTTACTCTTTCTTTCTAACTATCTTCACTTAATAAGGTATTTTCTTGCAACACAGTGTGTTATATATTCTGTGTTTTATAAACCATCTCCTGGGAAAAATAACCAAGGAAACACAATTTTTCGGAACCATCTCCTTTTATTAAGAATAATGAAAAGGGAACAAGAGCCATTCCAGCAGTCAAACATCCTTCTACACTTTCTTATTGGTCTTTTTATGATAACTGTGTCTCTCAGCACATAACCTGAGCTGTCTGAATTTTTTTATTTGCATTTGTCCTTTTAATGCATGTGGATCAGTGTGGAGGTGACATATAAAGGACATGTAGCGCATCTAACATCAATGTCCCCACACAGAGGATGGAAACCCATCAAAAATACCGGACAGGATAATGACAGCAGTGAGGTCTGGCTTTGTCACCAAGTTTTAAAGCTTGAATGGAGGGTTGGGTAATTCTGCCTGCTCTGTGCACCATGCCCCTGTTATATGCACAGTGTAACAAGGAACCTGCTCTCTCTGCAGGCACTGCTTGGCTGACTGGAGCCAGTCACACACATGCAGGAATAGATCCCAAAATCCCACTCCCAATCCTCTCCCAGTGGGTTTTGTTCCTTCATTATTTCATTTGCAGCTCCCCCCAGGGCTGCTGATGGCCCCTCTCTGAATTGTGTGTGGTGCAGTCCCAAGGAGGAACACTTTTCCCACTGTGTTCCTCTCCACAGGACCGAGGGATGTGTCAGTGCTCGTGGAACACCAACTGGCTGCTGACTGCCACCAGCAGATCCCATTTCAAGGGATCCCATTTCCCTTTGGGTCCCTGTCTAAAGCTGTAATTTATACCCTTGGCAGATCTGTTTTCAAAGCATCAGTCATTCTTGAGCAGTCATAGATGATTCAGGCTCCCTCCATAGGTTCTTCTGCCAGATATTGATCCTGGGGACATTAATTATCCATTACAAAAGTTTTATTTCTGGCAACATTCATAACTAAAAGATCTGCATATTTATTTTGCTGAGTGATTTATTGACGCATCATTCCATGTTTCAAGGAAAACTGCATTTTATAGATGGTGGTGGGGAGAAAAGCCTCCAAAAACTCCAATTAGAAAAGAGACTCAAAGACAAATAGCATGATATTTCTTTGGTTTGCCTCAAACACAGGGACTGAAAATACCTTCCAGTTCCCCCCTGCCCACTGAGGAACTGTTAAAGCACTTACAACATAAATCACCACCCTGGATGTAAAACCTACAGTGTTTCAGGTGCTCCATATCCCAGTTTGCATTAATGAAAGGACTGAAGAGCCTGGCAATTGCTGGGACAGTCATTTGCTAAAGAATGGCTTGGGAGATGCAATGCCCTCTGCAAGATCCTGATATTCTCCAAAAGCCGTCACACTAACGATCCATGAAAGGGAAAATAATATCTGGGTTAAGGTAAAACGATGATTTCTAAATCCTCTTTTTTCAGTACAAATGTGCCAAATCTTGTTTTTGTAAATTTGGTTACAAAGGGTGTCAGTAGCTGGAAGATTCTTGCGGCCAAAGGCCTGACCCTGTCCCCTGTTAATACTTTAATTGCCAGCAAACACCACTGCCATGAAAACTTCATCAGATCCTCCAGCACAGAGCTCTGCCCACTGCACTGATGCCTTGGAGTGGGTACCTAGAGCAGAGGCTAGACAAGATTAAGAGAATAATAGTGGGTATTTATTAAAGGCCTTCAGTAGGGACACCCTGCGCAGTCAAAGCCTCCCAGGAGCTGCACCCAAGCTGGACAATGGTCACAAGTTTTTCAGACAGATATAAGTTTGATCTGTTTGCATTTCAGGGGTTAATTCTCCAATTACAGCTCCAGGTAATGAAGTCATTTACTCCCAGTTTGCTCCCCCCAAATTCACTTTTGTTTATACTTTTCTAGGCCTGTGGCTGTGGTGTGTCCTTGATCTCAGGTCCAGAGGAATTGTTTTGTCTAACCAAAATGTGAAGACAGTAACTAACACTTTATATGGAGTTTGGAGTTATACACTAATGCAGCACAGCATTGGAAAATATAAAAGTTAAATCCTAAAGCATCAGCACCATGCCATGTCCACTGGCTGTGCTTCTCCACGCTGATTATCAAACATATCTGTGGTAACAGGCTTTAAAAGATATAAGAAAAAAAAGAACAGAGTTATCCAATCCAAATAACTGTAATGCAGCAATTCCTCAGTGTCCATTCTTCTTATTTGCATCATTAATTGTTGTCTGATTAAAAATCATTATGAGGCTGGAAACAAGTTAAAACAGAAAAACAAAACCTGGTGTGGTAGGAGAGACAGGCCTTTATAAATCACACTGAAAGCTTAAACAGATTCCAATCTGCAAGCCAGAAATAATTCCACTCCATAAATAGAGAGAAATGACGATGCCTAAACATAGACCTTCCACAGTTCAAAAGGTTAACATAAAGAAATCAATGGAGTCCTGTACAATGAACAAGGAAAAGAGTGGAAATTCACAGTACTGTAAGCTGCTGTGGAAGTTTGAGCCTTGGGGTTCAGGTATTTTCCTCTGTGTCCCTGGAGAACCCACCTGGAGACCTAATGAATGGTCTGGAGAGGAGAACTTCTTGTTCACTGGAATCCTGGGTTATTGTTTGTTCACTGGAATACTGGGTTATTGTTTGTGCTCCTGCAGCTGTCAGGGAGCAGCTGGTGGCTCTTTCCAGCACACAGGTTTGCCTCAAACCTGGACCTGGAGATGGAACTCCCAACTCTCCTCTTTTCCCAGGCAGTGAGGAAATGGCCTCAAGCTGCACCAGGTGAGGTTCAGGCTGGACATCAGGGAGAATTTCCTCACTGGAAAGGTGGTTAAACATTGGAAGGGGCTGCCCAGGGAGCTGTTGGAGTCCCCATCCTTGGAAGTAGTCAAAAACCAACTGCAAATGGCACTCAGTGCCATGGTGTGCTTGGCAGGGTGGTGATGAGTTAAAGGTTGGGCTCAATGATCTCAGAGGTCTTTTCCAGCCTAAATGACCCTGCGATTTTGTGATTCTGGACAGAATGTAAATACAATTTTAGGGACAGCATATTAATGTAAATAGATATGTGGAGCCATCAAAAGGTTAATAATCCCAATACAAAAATTCTTAGACAAACTGTCCTGCAGTTGAGCTGTTAGCAGAGCTATTAAATTTAATTGCAGTATAATTACACAGCCATACACCTCGCTGATACCCAGCTACCCACGGGCTCAGCACAGGTCTCAGCACTGCAGGGGCTGGGACTCAGGTGCTGCGAGCATCCTGCAGCCAGGTGTGCAGCCAGGCTGGATCCCAGCCCCAGACACGCCCAGGAATGCACTGCTGATGCCTTTTTGGGCTACCCAAAACCAGAGCCCAGACAGAATTAAGGGAATAAAAAGCAGGTATATTTATTGAAGGGCCTTCAGGTACATTTTGGGCAGACAAAGCCCCCCAGGACCTACACCCAAAATGGACGATGGGTCACAGGTTTCCACACTTTTATTAGTTTCCTCCATTTGCATATTGGGGGTTAATCTGCCAATTACAGCTTCAGCTAATGAAGTCATTCACCCCAAGTTTGCTCCCCCCAAAACTCACTTTTGTTTCCATCTCTGGCCCTGAGGCAGTGAGGTGTCCTTGAGTGCCAGGCCTGGAGAGGAATTGTTGTGTCTGCCCAAAATGGGAAAGCAGCAGCTCACCCTGGATATGGAGTTTAGAGTTCTACACTAAAGAACTGCAGGATTACAAATATATGAAAAAAAAAAAAGCTAAAATCCCAAGTCATCACTGCAAGGTTCAGTGCCAATGCAAAGAGGGTCAAGCTGCTTTGCAGAGCAGGGATAAGGAGCAAGATAAGCTGTGGTGGCACTATTTGCTGTGAGGAAAGCTAACACACCTCTCAGGCTCTGTGGGATTAGGGCCAAAGCAAACAGCACATCTCACCCCCTGGGCCCCTCAGATGTTCTTGCCTTTTCCTGAGGGATGCTGCTGTTTCCTGAACCACTCATCCCCAAGGCAGTGAGCCCAGAAATGTGGTTTTGTGCATCCAGACCGTGTGTCCTGAGGATTGATTTCATACTAAGTGCTCCATGTGTCTTCACAGAGCAGGGCATATTTTGGGAGGGAGCTGCCCAGGAAGGGAGAGCTCAGCAGCAGCTTCTGGGAGGTGCCAGCTCTGCAGGGCAGGGAAGTGCCCTCTGTGACCCTGGATCTCTTACAGAGGCACAGCAGGTCAAACTCTCAGGCTCCCCCTGGGCTTGCATTTTGTGGTTTTAAACAAACAATTGTGTGTAAATAAAGGAAATGGCTGGAAGGAGCTGCTTTGCTAGGAGCTCACTGAGCTCATCAATTATAGAATGTGAGCACATGTGGAATCTGTGCTGAGCTCCCCTGTCCTTGGGGGGAGCTGCCAGGAGAACTTCTGCTCCTGCATTAAGTGGGAGCAGAGGATTTGCCTTATCTCCTGTGATCACCCAGAGCATTTTCATTGCTTCCTGCCTTTCACAGTGCCCAGTCTGTGATGAGTCAGTGGAAAATGACCTTCCCCCCCCAAGCCATTTTTCACTGGACTAATTGTGCAATGCTTTGAAAGAAATTACTTCCTCATCCCTGTGGGAATCCATGAAAGCCTTGAAACTCTGATGTCTTTTCCTCTGGCACAGGCTAAGACAGGTACAGCAAACCCCACTGGCATCTCAGAGCACCCTTTGGGTTTCTGTATTTTTGGCATCTGGATTATTTTGCCACCAGGACCCACTGCCAGCTGCAAGTGCTGTTAGTATCCATTAAATCCTTCCCCACTTTTTCAGTCCCCCAGCAATTGCATTTGATCCTAAAGTGAAAGGATAAAGTGCTGCTGAGTATTACATGCCATGCTGGGAACTCAATGGCTCCTTGGTCAATCTGACATGAGTCAAACAAACGAAAAACTAGAGAAAATAAAGTGAAAATTAAAACTCAATCCATGGGTGTGCCCACAGTGGGCAAGGACAAAGCAATGTGCAGCTACAAAAGGAAATAAGAGAGGGGTAGGTTTTCTCCATGCTGTTTGTTTGAATAAGCCCCTACTACAAGGATTTTGTGGAGTAGTGCTTTCATTCCAAAAAGCATTTGTGAGAGTGCCAAAAACATGATACCAGGGGTTTGAGGAGGAAATGAGGGGTTCCCTGCTGCAAGGTAATGGTGTTGGTAAAATGGGATTGGGGGTGGGTGAGAGCTGGGGAAGGTTCCTGCTGCCTGTGCAGGGCACTCCGCCAGAGGCAGGATTGCAGAGGGTAACTTGGGGTGCCCACACTCTCTGGGCTTCCTCAGCATCAGGCAGAGGGGGCCAACAGATGGAAGTTCAGGTTTTCTCCATTTTGGCCCCAGAAATTACCTAACATGATGGTTTTTCCCTTTCTATCTTACAAGCTGATGTTGTGATCACAGAGGCTTCCTTTTTTCCTTTGCCCACCCTTCCTTTAAGCTTAATAAAAGTGGTAACTGAAGAAGCTTTTCTCCCCAATGCCTCTCTGTTCAGTCTGAAAAACCCCTTTTGCAGCCTGAATCCCAGTCCCAGCTCCTCACCTGTGGCTGGTGGAAATGTTCACCTTCCTTGTGACTCAGAGATTTAAAATACTTTAAACTGATCATGTGCAGCTGATTATTCTTGAAATAACTCTCTGGCTACCCATCCCAAAATTCTATGTCTGGCAGTGAATCTGATCTTTTTTCCTACCAGTGCTCTGGAGAGTTGCATGTCAGCTACAAATTTGCTAGATTTTAAACATCTTGCAAAGCCATGTCTGCAATTTGCTTGGCAATATCAGCTCTGCTCTGTAAGAGCTCTTCATGCAGCCCAGCGTTCCACAAAGGGGATCAGGAGAGTTATGGACAGGAAGAGCTCGTGTGATCTGGATATTTTATGTAAATGTGGAGTCTGCAGACACCTGGCTTCACAAAAGCAATTAGGATCCTACGTGTGGTGGACTTTATTACGCACATAAGCTCCTGTCTGCTGCAAATATGTGGGGAAATGTTCCATATTCTTGTGTTTATTTATCATTAGCGGGTGTTTATTTTGTGTTTATATCTGAAGACCATGAAGAGCATGAACAGGCAGGCACACAGAGGTTTTGCCCACACTCCCCTTGCACAAAGGAGTATTGTGATTAATACTTGGGATTTATGTGTGCTCATTGTGGGAAGCTCTGTGCCACGAGTTGGGATGCTTGCAGACTGTCCACATTGTCTGTAGCCATATTGACTGTCCATCTGTCTGTAACCATGTACCTGCAGCCCTAATGAGGTGATTATAAATCCTTCAAACCTCTGCTTTTTGCAGGGCTGGGATGAGGATGTGCTGAGCTGTACAGGGTTTCTGTGCTGCATGTTTATCCACTGGGACAGGAGAGAGCTGAGAGCAAACATGCACATGTGGTGTTTGCTTGTGCACAAACACACCTTGTTTCTTTTTGGAAACTGTGCCTCACTCTTGCAGAACAGGAAACAAGCCAACTTTGGAGAATGCACAGGAATGAGCCCAAAAGATTGATCCTACTCTAAACCTACAAAAGTGGTGTTCAGGCCTCCACAGCAGAGTGTGGGAGGAGGTGGCACCACAGAAGGGGCAGAGCTTTATCACTTAAATCTATTTTTTTCAAGCATTTGCTTTTTCAGGTGTTACAGCACTTAGACATGAATCTGCCCCAGGGATCCTGATGATTTTTCAGTGCACATAAGCACCACACCTACAAGCATTACTCCAATTCTTTGTGCTATGCAGGGGATTTAAGCCACAGGTCTTTGGGGAAGCCAGAAACATATGGTGATCATATTAATGGTGATCTTCTGCTGAGAACCTGCACCTCCTGGGCAATGTGGTGTTGGTCTGTATCACTGTGTGATACAGACTGAAGAGTCAAAAATCTGTTTATCATGCGGGTGTACACTTGATGTGCTGGGAATAGAGGTCACTCTGCAGCCATCTCTGGGTATTGCTGTGTTGATCCAGTTCTGGGTATTCCTGTGTTGATCAAACTCTGTGGTACAGTGGAGAGAAAAACATCTTCCCTCTCTCCACGAAGACTGACAATGCTGTGAAAAAAATGCTGGAGAACCCAGAGCCCACAGTGTGCCTGTGTTGATGGGAGTGGAAATCAGCCTCTGGTGCCACCAGTATTTCCTCTGGTCCTGGATAAAGGATTGGCCAAGGAAGGCACTTTAAATAATTACTCCCAGCATGCTGGAAGGCTTTCAGCTGAGCCAGGTGCTGGAGCCGAGCAGGATTTATCAGGTATGAACACTTTGTGCTGTAGAACAACCCCCAATCATTTGTGATTGGATTGGGAGGCAAAGAAAGACCCAAATAATAATAATAATAATAATAACCTGTGTCGATGGCAAATGTGCTGAGCAATAAAGGGTGAAAATCACCTTCGTGCTGTAATTGACAGCTCTGCCCTTCACCTGCCCCTTCCTTCTCCCTCTTTCCTTCACTCCACCCCTCCACTGATGGATTAGGAGCACAATAAATCCTGTGCAGCCAGCAGTGAGCAGAGCAAACAGGGATTTCTAGAGGAGTGGTGCTGCTTCCCATGAGCAGAGCCCTTGCTGGAGCACACTCTGGATTTACTCACCTGAGTCCTGCTGCAGGAATGACTGGCCACACACACCAGGAGCACTGATGGCTTTGCAAAACACCAACAGCTTCATTGGAATTGCTGATCAATTGTTCACAGTGCTAGTTTTGATACTGGGTAATTGTCTGCTTTTATTTTTTAAGTCCAGCAGAGGATGAGGGTAGAGAACAGAGAGAGACTTTGGGTAAACAAACACTTGTCTGGGAATGGAGCTGAAGAGGCAAACTCAATCCTATTATTTGCTTCCTTTTTTTTTTTTTTTCCCTCATCTTGACCCAGAGAAATAGGTGCCAACAAAGCTGCTGGGGAAGTGGACAAGAGGGCTCTCAATATCTCAATACCACTTTTCCACCATTGCTCAGAAAATTTCAGGCCTGTGGTGGTCAGAGCAGAACTTCTCTGCTCTCTGGCCTCCTCTCTCATGATTTCCTGAGTCTTTTATGCCATGAAAAAAAAAAAACTTCCTTCTTCCTCTCCAAAACAACAATAATAATGAAATTCAGTTGTTCTGAAGGCTGCTTAAGAATCCAGGGACTGGTGTGGAGTGTCCAGCCCTCCTGCACATGGCACTGTCAAAAAGACATTGGCTTCCACATTGACTGAATAGCTTCTAGCAGAAGGTGTTGTGTAGCTCTCCTGGTCAATCCATATTAATCAAATTGTTATCAATTTACTGAAATTTCCTTTTAAAAATGCTTGGGTTTGGATTTCTATTTTTTTTTTTTTAATTGAAAGATGCAGCTTCTGCATACTAAGAACTTTCCAGGTAAAAATGTTAACCTTAGATTTTGTAATAAGAGAAGGGCAACTGCAGCACTTTAATTTGCTGTTTTGAAACCTGGGTGTTTCAGTTGGCTCAACCTGAGTAATGTCTTTTTAATGTTTTATTTATTACCCTCCTGGATCTATTTCAACACCAAGCTGTATATCTCCTGTGAGGCTGGCACAGGGAAATTGGGCCTTGCCCATCTCCTTGCCCACAGCTCTGATCTTGCTGGCTGGAGCAGCTTTCCCACTGCAGGGTGCTGTCCCCTGGGATGGATGTGTGATGCTTTTTGGGTGCCTCCCCTGCTCTTTGCAGCCTCTCAGACCTGGACACATCTCTTGTCCTTGCACTGCTCAGTGCCACCCTCACTGTGGCTTCACTGCTAAGTTCTGCATTTTCTGAAGCTGTGAAAATGCTGCAAAAGCCCTACAACTGGCTGACAGGTTAAAGTTAGGCCAGCAGCCCCAGCTAGGAAACTTTTCAGTAAGTGTCAAACAGGAGTGTGTTATGGCTCATGGTGCTTTCAAGTCAGATATTTGACTTTCTCTTTTTAACCAAGAGATAATCTCATGGTTTTACTGGTGGTGGAGAATATTTCAAAGCACAGAACCAGGCTAGACTGACTGAATCCACCCTGTTGTTAATTTTGTTTCCCAGAATCATCCCCAACCACTCTGCTGACACCATGAAAGGTGTCCTGTGGCATTCCCAAAGATACTGAATACTGATTCTGGCACCCCAATGCAGACCTTGATCCTCTATTGCACTTCAGATAGAACAGTTATGTTCCATACTGCCAAACTGGCCATGGACACACATGGCACCTTTTTTTTTTTTTTTTTTGTAAGTCTTTATCAAAGACAATGGTAATTACTGGGTCCAAAGCCAGCCATGCTGATATCACTGTTTGCTTCTTTATTTGTCACAGCAGGAATCTACCACAAGGACAGTGCCCAAACTGTGTCCTCCCTACGTGTCCTGCTGGGTGCTCCATGAGGGATCTGGCCACCAGGAAACTCAGGGAGGGCATGGTTTTGGGGGGAAATGGGCCACCTGAGCAAGCCAGTGGTTCCAGATGGGCTACAAAACCTGTGTGTTATTACTGTGTATAAAGAAGTACTGAGTGGCTTTGGGTAATTTATTTTCAGTGGCTCAAGCCTTCAACCAGCCCATCCCTCACTCAATATCTGGCAGAAGAAGGAAAAGGAATCCATTTTTTTATGATAGGTTGAAAACTTCATGACAAAACACAGGCCAAAGTGTGCTCTGGGCTATGCAGAGACAAACAGTGCTGAAATACCCCTTGTATTGGTTTGGCCACCCAGATCCCATCCCATGTAAATGGAATAAAAATGCTGAACTCCCTGTTCACTGTCTGCTAACTTTATATCACCATTCAGATCTCCCTGCTTTGCCATTCCATCCCTCTTCCTTTTCCCAGCAGAGTGGCTGCTGCCTCTCCAACTAATTCACTTTATTTGCTTCAGTGATTGTACCTGGCATCCTCTCCCATATCTTCGCTTGGGCTTTTCTTTAATTCTCCCTTCTCTCTGACTTTCTCAGAATATGTTCTCCATGGTATTAAGGATGGATTTACTTCTGAACAGGGAAAACGAAAAAGTCATGAAAATCCTTTACAGTTCTAATTAGAGCTGAGTAATGTGTGTAGACAGCCAGCCTTACCTGTACCAGTAAATGGAGGATTTGGGAATCCAAGTGCCTTTTGTTTTATTACTCAGTGGAGAACTATGAAACTTTCTATTTAATTATTACCAGGAACAACGTAAGCAAGGAACAACTGCCATGGCACAGTGCAGTGGGCTTGGGGAGCTTAAATAGGGGATTTGGGGATCAGCCAGTCCTGCCTGATTTGGCCTCATTTTTCTCTGACTTCAGACAAGCCACTTCCATTTTTCTGTCCCTGACTCTTTGCTTGTGACAGGCAGTTAAAAGCACGTGTGTCTTCGTGGCATTCACATTTTCTGGAAAAATCCCTTCAGCCAGGATTTTTCTCCTGGGAAGCTGAGGAGCCTCAGAGAAAAAGGAAAACAATTCTTCTCTCATTTGCTTCTCCTGTGCTGTGCTCATGTGGAATGTGTTTGGAGATTGTTCACCCACAGGTGATTGTTCCATTGCATTCTGCTGGGAGTTGTTTTCACTCTTTGGCCAACCAGGGCCAAGCTCTGCCAGGGCTCTGGAGAGAGTCACGAGCTTTCATTACTATCTTCTTAGCCTTCTGTAGAATCCTTTCTGTATTCTTTAGTATAATATAGTATTCTTCAATATAATATAGTATCATAAATTAACAAATTAGCCTTCTGAGAACATGGAGTCAGATTCCTTCCTTCGTCCGGGTCAACTCAAATACAACATGTCTTGTGTGGTAAACGTGGGGAGTGTTTTAGGAGCTGGCAAGTTTGTCAGGAGTCCTGGCAGTGGTGCTCAGGTACAAAGATGAAGGATGAGAAACAGAGTGCAGTAAAGACCACACAGGTGGATTTTTTCCTTCCCAGAGAATTCCCACAAGACCTCATGCAGGGCAGTTTATTCTGCGCCTCAATTTTCCATCTCTCAAGCGGGCACTACAGGCAATACTTTCATTTCTTTGGTGTGTGTAACCAAGACTGAAACCTTGATGGAACCCTGAAGCTTTGAAAATTAAATGCTCCATCACCCAGTAAGTTGTTTTCTTCATCAATAAACAACTTTTTCTGGCAAAGGAATAAAGTAGACAAGAATAAATCTGAAGGGAAGGGCGTTAATAGGTTAAAAGGAATCCTCCCACCTTTCCAGAAGGCAAGGCACATTTCTCTGAATTGGCTGATTGGAGTTGGTTATGGAAATTAATTGTTAATATCTACACATGCTTTATTCTGTTACAAAGAAGTCACAAATCAAATTAGGACAAAGATTTCTTTTTAATTTCTGTGCTATTCTACTCCTTCTTTTTTAATTACTGCATTTTATATAGTTTTTCATCTAAATCTGACAGCTTATTAAGAGGCTTGAAACCCACAAATTTGTGGTTTTTTAAAGCCCACAATGAGAAGAATGGCAAACAGTCCATCAATATATATATTTCTTTTGTATTTCTAGTGACAGATATTTAAACCTTAGCTTCAGTCTCTCCACACTCAACATTTGGGCAAATCCAACTCCATTCTTTACATGGTTGAGCACTTACAGATTCACACATGGGGGGGGCAAAAACATTACCATAGCTGGGTTTTGTTGGCTTAAACCAAATGCAGACATTTAAATAGATGGTGTAGGGGAGCAGAGCCCCTGCAACAGTAGGGGAGGTGAAGGTTCTGCTCTCCTGACCTGCCTGTACACAGAAATGTAAAGAAAGTGGCAAGAAAAACAGGCCTGTGTTTGCAGCAGGTATCACCCACGTTTTCCAAAGACCAAAGAATCCCTGGAGAGTTCAGGCAGGGAGGCGTTGTGTGAGAGCAGCCCATGGAATGATAAACACTCCTGGGATAATTTAGATGTAGAAGCCACTGAGAAACACAATTTCCACTGCAGCAAGGCTGGGGGGACAGAAGCCTTGTGGTGCTGTTTGTTCCCTGAGTGCAGCAGGGCTCTCACAGACAGCATCAGTTCCCTGTGCCAGGATTTTGTGTGGTTTTGAAGTAAGAACCTGTTCCCTTCGTGGAAGAGGATGTCACAGCTGGACAAAAGACCTCAGCAGATTAGATTCTGCTTCTTCTCCGCTGTAAGTCTCTTTATTTCCTTACTGATAAATTCTTCTTCCAGCACAGCAGCCCTCACTTTTTTTTCCTATTCCCTTGCTATCCCCGTGGGCACTTTCATTTGAATTTCTGATTTTTTGGGAATCCAGCTGATTCTTTGGGCAGGTGAAATCACGTATGCAAGAGAACTTGGCAAGTAACTGGAAATAAGAAAACTCAAAGTCAATTATTTGTGAGCACGTCATAAAGCTTGTTTGTTTTCCTAACTCCCTTGAAATCTCTAGAAAGCAAAGTGCTCTGCCCTTTCAAGTCATACTTTGTGACCACTTCTCTGTTATAATCAGATTTTTGTTTGCTAAGATGAGAAAGGCTGTGAAGGAGAGGCAAATGTGTGGTTTCATTTGCCTTGTAGGCCCAAAATAAGCATCCAAGGCAAACCTCCAGTGTCCTCTGCCTGCAGCCAGGGACCTGCCCAGGCAAGGATAGGAACTGAACAACAACAACATTATTCCAACAGAACAGGAAATACAGGGAGAATTTCTGAGGGGACAAGAGTTTTTGTGTTTCATTGTTTAAGCTCCTTGAGAATTGAGAAAAGTCTTCTGAAATGTAAGTTATTCCTCATTTATCTAATCTGATTACTCTCATATTTTTTTTCTTGGAAGCACAGGATTGCAGTTTCTGAGAGACAAAAACCTGGACAAAATAGGTGAGAATCCAGCCGTTCTTGTGCACCCAGTAAGGCAGGAACTTGGGCTGCCCTTGCTGGCCCTCACTAAACCCATGTGTTTTCCTTGAAGAAGCTGAAACAATGCTTGCACCTTTCCATGGTAAATCAGCATTTTTGGTGAAGAAAGTTTTGTACTTGCACTATTTGCCCAGAGCAGCTGTGGCTGCCCCTGGATCCCTGGCAGTGCCCAAGGCCAGGCTGGGCTTGGAGCAGCCTGGGACAGTGGGAAATGTCCCTGCCATGGCAGGGGTGGAAAGATGAGCTTTAAGGCCCCTTCCAGCCCCAAGCTTTCTGTGATTCTATTTGTAATTCTCTCCCAAAGGTTGCTCCAAGGGACCTGCCCAGCTGTGTCCCTGGAATCACTCTTCCACGTTCCCTTGCAGGGCATAAAGGATGTAGATCTTGTGTCTTCCAGGAAGAGCAGATTCCTGCCAACACTGCAGAGTTAAGAACAGAATAAAGGATGGTTGTGCCTGCAGTGAAGGACTCTTAGCTCTGACAAGTGTGAGCATGGCCAGAAGGCCCCTGGCCATGCCTGAGCAGCAGAGCTCACATCTCCTGGTGTTTCTTTGCTGATCATGCCTCAGCCAGACCTTTGGGGTGTGTTTAATGATTGGTTCCTCTGTGAAACAACACAGGAGGAAAAGGACATCTTGCTCTTCCAGCAGTGAGTTTTTTTACTTCTTTACTAATTTGCTCCCTTGAAATTTGCACTCGTTTTTACTTTGTGGTGAAAGAAGGCAAGGCTGTGCTCACAGCCACCTGTGCATGGCATTTGCTTTGCATGCTTGGACTGGGTTTTTCAGGATTACACATCAGATTGGTCACTTCTGTCTGGTTTAGAGACACA
The DNA here is from genome assembly GCF_963513975.1 of Fringilla coelebs. NCBI lineage: Eukaryota > Metazoa > Chordata > Aves > Passeriformes > Fringillidae > Fringilla > Fringilla coelebs. The sequence goes on along the minus strand of NC_140047.1, from coordinate 5,939,921 downwards.
ACAGAGAATTCTGGCTGAATTAAGAGAAATCTTTGGAGAGCAGTCTGATGCTGGGCTCACCTGGTTGTTTTGTACTGCTGGAAGATCCTGAAACAACTGGCACAATTAGACGTGCAGAAGTGTTTGAGCAGCAATACCTACTCACAATGAAGCAATTAAGACAATTACTGTATGTTTTATGTAACAGGACAAATGGATCTCACTCTTAAAGTCTTTGAAAATCTCCTGTAAAAGCTCTAATAATGCATTAATACATTAATCCTTCTAATCCTGTCAAACTACACAAGTGTTTTTGTGGAGGGGCTGATAGGAGATCTCAGAACTGAGAGGAGGAGCAGCAGCCACTTGGTAGAGCTGCTTTTCCAACCATTTATCCATGTCAGGGGCTGCAAACCACAGTGGCTGAAGGGTGGTGGGATCAGGGGTGGTTGGGGTTGGAAGGGATCTCTGAAGTTCATTAACCCAGCCCCTGCCACAGCAGGCTCACCTAGAGCAGGATCACATCCAGGCAGGTTTTGAATAGCTCAGAGGAGGAGACTCCATAAAGGAGAAGGAAAATTTTGGCAAGACTCTCTTGACCTTGTCTCTAGAAATGTTCCCTGACTTGTGCATGCTGCCATGTCCATGGAATCCAGTAAAATACAACAATTTGAGTCACAAATCTAGAGGCAGAGGGGCTGTGGCCAGGAGTGATCCAGAGGGAATTGTGGTCCTGAACTCCCCCAGGCAAGGAGCAGTCCCAGCCAGTGTCTCTCTCTCTTAGCACAGGCAGAGCCTGCCACCTCTGCAGTCCAGATGTGCTGGGGAACTGAAACTGAACTCTGGAGAGGGGCCAAATATCCAACCAGGAAGTAAAAATAAAAGCAAACATGAAAGGAAAGATGTTTTGTAAAATCAAAGGTAGAGGTAGCACAGCATCATGGAGAAAGGAGAGAAATAAAAGGAAACTGTTTCTATTTACCTATGCTTAGGTCAGATCCAAGAGGCTTCCCTGATTCTCCATTATCTGCCTGGCAAGCCATTTGCAATACCTGCTTAATCATGTGCCTGTGCCTCCTGCTCTCAGGCAAAGCTCCTGTTCTTAGAAAACTGTCAGGGGAGAAGATGCTGATTTGGATATACAAGTTCTCAGGATTTTTTTTTCCTTTTTTTTTTTTAAATCTTACCTGATACTCTGTTCCAGCTGCAACATCTCCCAGCATGGTTATCTTTTATACCCAACATAAATTCAAATTTGTTTTAACCCTCCACCCACCAGGCTCAAAGCTTTGGTAACTCCTGAGCATGTTAACCTGTTGTAGGATAACAAACTCTTTTCTGCCTGGCGTGGCAGTGCTGAAATCTCAGTGTGAAGCCTTCCTCACAGAGCCAGCCTTGCATTTCACAGCATCCCAAAATTGCCAATCACATTTATACAATAATATACATCTCACTGCTACAAGTAGCTCATTAATAGCTCTTAATTGAGACTAGACTCAATGGCTAAGCAGCCACTTGGAGAAGATAATGGGTGTGAGGTGAGTGACCCCTGCACAGTCTTTGAGAGATTTCAGAGTGCCTGGATTTTCAGAAGAGTCTGGGGAAATTATACATAAAATGCCTGTTATATCTCACTGAGAATGGGATATCTGGGCTAGCTCAGGAAAAAAAAAACCAAATCTCAATCTTAATTTTTCTGCATTTTGGGTCTTGATCTGAAAGCCAAGGCTAATGCTTCTTTTCCTAATTTAGAGGGACATGGATCCCTTGAGGTCTGTGAATTAGGTAGATGTGAGTCTACTTGGGGCTCGTTAAGTAAAGTACTGCTGGAAAATCCAGGACACCCACAAGCAAAGACTGTGACTTCTGTGTTTTCCCAAAATCACAAGGCAAAAGAAAAGCTTTGGAATCCAGTCCTGCATAGCAGAGCCCATGGGATGAGAGGATCTCTCTATTTCAGGAGACACTTTTGGAAAATGCTGCCCTGACCCTCACCTGGACTATTTATGCTGATTTGCAGCGGATGAGGATCTGCCTCTCTATGCCTAAATATTGTGAACACTCACATGTAGCAGACAGAGAATGAGGTGGAGGGGAGAGGTTGTGCCCTTTATCCTGTGAAAATTTTTGAAGGGAAAGTTTCTCAACAGAACAGTGAGGATTTTGCTGAGGGATGGTGTGAAGCTGTTCCCAGGGAAATGCAAAGGAGGGTGAGAGTGTCATGCTGGGGGGGGGTGCAGACCCTGTCCCTGCGAGATCAACAAGGGAAAGTGCTCCTCATGATGCTGAAATGAATTAGGGGTTGAGTGGCTGAAGGATGGAGGGATTGGGGTCAGGGATCAGGGGCAGCCCAGCCAGGCTGGTGTTGAGCAGCCTTGATATCACTGTTTATCTTCTTTTATTTGTCACAGCAGGAATCTACCACAAGGACAGTGCCCAGACTGTGTCCTCCCTACGTGTCCTGCTGGGTGCTGCATGAGGGATCTGGCCACCAGGAAACTCAGGGAGGGCATGGTTTTGGGGGAAAATGGGCCACCTGAGCAAGCCAGGATTCCAGATGGGCTACAAAACAAATGTGTTATTACTGTGTATAAAGACCTGAGTGGCTTTGGGTATTTTAATTTCATGATGTCCCAGCACAGAGATCATCTCCAGCAGGAGAGCAGCAGCACCCCAGCAAGGGACAGCCACACACCTTTTAATTAAGGCAAAAACTCCCTTCTCTAAGGGGAGCCATTTGGCAATCCCGTGGCAGGATGGGCTCTGAGCATTGCAATCCTTGCCATGACTCAGCCAGGACTCCACAGGGACTGGGAAACTCCCTGATTCAGTGTTAACAAACCCTGCCAGCAGCAGGTTGTACCACCCAGGCCAACCTTTGGCATGCACAAAAAGATGTTCATGCAGCTCCATGGAAGTGCACGCTGTGGGAGGGCTGGTGACCTCAGCTCCTGCTCCTGATGGCAGAAGATGTTTACCAAAATTAAGGTTATTGATTGCAGTGATTCTTCTCAATCAGCCTATTAATGCTGGTTCTATGTAACAGGACAAATAGATCACTGTGTAAAGTCTTTGAAAATCCCCTGTGAAAGCTGTAATAATGCTTTAATGTATTAATCCTCTTAATCCTGTCAGACTCCCAAAGAATTTCTGTAAAGGCTGACAGGAAATCTCAATACTACCAGCAGAACCAGCAGCAGACACTTTTCTATAGGTGTTTTTTTTAACTATTTGTTGGTCTCCTCACTTTAAAATACTCCTGAGCTGATGGGGAGAACTGCAGTTTGCAGGACCCAGGGAAAGATTTTCAGCTGTTTTGCAGGTTGGATTTTCTTTAAGTTACATCATGTCAAATCACAGCTACTGCTGGCTGTCAGCATTTAACAATGTCTTCTCCTGCCTCTCCCTCCTTTCTGCTGTGCTTTGTGCGCCTGCACTTTGCCTTGGTCCCTTTCCCTGGTCCTTGCCAGGCGCTCCCACGGATGGTGATGCTCTCCCCTGTGTCCCAGGCTCTGATTTCACCCTCCTGTGGGCTCCACAGGCTCTGCAGGCTGGCTCTGGGACTTACAGGGCATGAAAGCTCTGTCACAATGCCCAGGCGTGTCTCACGGCGCCCAAGCGCTCGAATGTAGAGAACAACTCTGAAAAGGGAAAAATCAGATAGTGAAATGTTAGCAGCATAATGGCAGTGCTCCTTTGAAAGGTGGCACCTCCACTCTCAGGCATGTCCTCAACAGTCTGTAATTTAGATGGAGCTGGAGCATTTAGGCAGCAGGATGTTGTTTTTCTGCCTTCACCTTTTCTTTGACTCGTAAAGAAAATGACATTCTGTGTAAAATGTAATAACCAATAATGAATCCTTTAAAGTGCAACATTATCTTTTCAGCACACATTTCCCCTGCACCTTTCCTAATTATTTGATTAAATATGTGCCTTAGTAGGTGTAGTGTTTGCTGGAGTGATCAGGGTGAATTCATTTTCCTTGTACTGAACAGAAGACAGGGTATTTGGGGATCCTGTGCAGTTACGTGCCTTTGTGATAGAGGAGGTAAAAACAATGACAGCTTTGCAGTATCAGAACAGCCTATGTCTTAACTCTAGCTCTGCTGTGGATTTCATTTACAGCAGTGCAAATGGATGGTAATTTCAGGAAATCAGCAGGCTTGGTTTGAACATAAAATCAGAAACTACATGTTCCTCCCTGCCATCTCTGGCATGGCTGGTGTCCCCACACCTTCCTGGCCAGCTGCTTTTAAATCAGATTTTCCATTCAAGGTAAAACCAGTGGAAATTTAAGTCCTCTCTCAGTATTCATAGAATCATAACATCAGAAAGTGGTTTGGGTTGGAAGGGACTTTAAAATTCATCCCATTCCAGCCCCCTGCCATGGGCAGGGACACCTCCCACTGTCCCAGGCTGCTCCAGCCTGCCCTTGGGCACTGCCAGGGATCCAGGGGCAGCCACAGCTGCTCTGGGCACCCTGTGCCAGGGGCTCAGCACCCTCACAGGGGAGAATTCCTTCCTTATGTCCAATCTAAATAGACTCTCTTTTAGTTTTAAATCATTACACCTCGGACTGTCATAACAGGCTCTGCTACAAAGTGGGCTCCCATCTGTCTCACAGCCCCTGCAGGCACTGGTAGGTGCTGTAAAGTCTCCCTTTCTCTTTTCCAGGCTGAGCAGCCTCAACTCTCACACTCTCACTCCCTGGCTGCAGCTTGTCCTGCTGGGGCAGTGCTGAAGGAGGAGAAGGGAACTTCCCACTCTGGAGCTGCAGAGAGAAAAAAAATGGATAAACTTTTTGTTCAGGAATGGAAATGCACTGCTGGGTGAGCCTGGGTCCATGTGCTGCTGTTCTCCCCTTTCCTGTGGCTGTGTCTGCTTTGATCTGGGCTCCTCACATGCACACAGAACTCCCTTTAGGCTTCCCTTAGGTTGGAAAACACCAACAAATGAAATCCCACTGCACTGGGGATGTGCTGGGATCCACCCCCCACACTGGAGAATGGAAACATGATGAAGACAGACACAGATGCCTGGGAAGATCTGTAGCATCATTTATTATTTTCTGCTTTGGTATACATGATGTGCAAAGTGTACAGTTTAGAGGTATTCATGTAAAGATCAAAGTTTTCCCTAGGTGGGCAGAATAATTATTTTCTGACAAAGCTTAAGCTCTGAGTCACCACCAAAAGACAAAGCTGCCACTGTGGGAGCAGCTCCCAGGACAGCATCTCCATCTCTGCTCCGTGCTGCCCCAGGCAGCCTCTCCCCAGCAGATACAGAGTGGCTCAGCCTGACTCATGCATTTTCCACTTTACCCTGTGCAATGATAGTTTATTCAAGCTCCTTTTGCAAGAATAGCATTCAACATTTTCCTGCTTAATGCCTTGGCAACAGCATTTTTTCCCTTTTTTAAAAAAATTTTTTTTAGAGTAGTACAAGATGCTGTGCCAAGAAAAATCTAATGCTCATCCAAAAGGATTAACTGGGTATCATAGCAATATCCTGCCGTTTACCCACAGAAGAATGGAAATAGTTTCCTTTTGTGTAATGCATTGGAGAGAGTATTTCACCTTAACTTTTATGTTGAGACTGTTTGTAGTCCAGAGATAAGTCTTTGCAAGGAAATCGATAATAATTCATGCATGCACAACTCGCATCAGCTTCCACAGGACATTAGGTTTTGTATTAACATAAGTGAAAATTGGAAAGTTCCTTTCTCAGTAGAGTAGAGATAACCACTGTTAAATGCTGCTCCACGAGTGTGTGAGTCCTGCCCGAGGAGGCAGAGTATAAAATATGGCTTTTCAGTGCATTGTTTCCTGCAAGCTTTGCTCTGTGAGTGCTTTCAAAAGATGGCATCAGGAATTCCTGACACAGACTGGCTTAGTTAGAGACACCCAGGGATGGAGGATTCACCTGGAGAATTGTAAATGACCAATTTGTCATTACTTTGCCTGTTGATCAAATAAGGATGAGAAATCAGGGAGTTGGCAGGTCTGGGACTGAAAGGGAAAAATGTCTCTTTGGTACCATAAAATGTCTCTCTAATTAGTTGGGGAAAATCAACAGAACATAGAATTTAAGGCAGAGAAAATACCATATAAAAGACAGGCAGTGCTGGCCTAGGGAGGACAGACCCCCAATTGTTTGACATGGAACCTCTGCTGCTCCTGATGCTACCAAAGAATGCAATAAATTATATTTGTGCTTAAAAGAATAAAAGATAGATAAAATATGGAGTCTTTCACTGTTTTGTGATGGGTTTAAAATCTGGGCCAGGTTTGCAATGATCTGTGACAGGTCAGTTCTGTAGCTCAGCTTTATTATGCTGAAAATCTACCCTGCCAGGCATATTCCAATGTGAAAGCAAAGCTCTGCTACAGCCAGGATTGAAACCAAAGGCAAAAAACTTCCTATCAGTGAATAAAGACTTATATTTACTTCAGTAAATATAGACTTATATTTACTTATATAGTAAAAGTGTGGCTTTCCCAACCTAAGCTATAGAAATAAATAAATAATGGTAAAAATTATAAATAATAAATAAATCCATCAAGATTCCCTACAAGGTACAGGGACAAGTGTAGCTCCTGGTCCCAGTTTTGTGCTCCTTGCTCTGAGGGCTGCTGAGGTCTGAGGAGTGACAATGACAGCCCCCTGTCCTACCTGTGTCTCCCCTCACAGATGTCAGACCAGGAGTGTTTAATTTCCTTGGAGAGGGTTTTATCCCTCTGCTGGGTAGGTATTGGATGAGGTTTATCTCTTTTATCAAATAATGAAAAACCAGAACACTCCAGAATCTGTTGTTGACCCAACTGGCACAAGGTATTGCTCTCTGAGCTCTTATTGATGGAAAATCTAAATCAGAAAAGCTGTTCTCTTGCTTGGTGTGAGCTGACTCATCTGTCATCATTCTCCCCAGGGAAACCAGGAGCAGAACTGGCTGCCAGGAGTGCTCTGCTGGGCAGCCTCTCCAAACTGGGGCTGTGGAAAATGTGGGGCAAACCTCTTGGGAATATTTCCTCTGGTGCTCAGCTCATTGCCAGCATAAAGTGCAGAAGTGGCTCTCACCTCATTTTGTGCCTGGGGACATGCTGGAAATGGTGTTTGAGGCATCTGCAACTTTAAATTGTTGGTTCTTCATGGGGACACCCCAAATCTTCCATGAAAAAAATAATAGTCTGTATCTTTTATTCCTTTTGACTATGGATTTTCAGTCTGCTGCAGATTTCCAAGCCCCATAGCCACTCAGCTGAAAAGGGAAGAAAACTCTACCCATGAAATCTTTCAATGGGAAAGTATTTATGTTATGGAGATGATTGGTTCTGTGGAGTATTTACACTATTTTATAGAGACGTGCATGTGGAGTTATATATTTACTTCAGTAATTATATGCTTCACGGTGCTCTGAGAAGAAAAAAAAAAGCATGCCAAGAACAATTCAAATAAATATTAAGGCCTTGACACAACTTGTATTGCAGTGATGTGGTTTCCAAGAGCAAAAATTTCTCCAGCTCTTTGGTATGTCACGAAGGAATAATGAATGCAAATGCTGTTGATGATGACAGTCATTAAAATTCTGCAAATGAAAAATGACTCACCCCTTCGTTAATTCCAGCCCATTGCAGAGGGAACCTGTGAATGCCTTTGTCAGTGACACTGTTAGCTTTGGAAAAGTGAGAAGGCTCCTGAGCAGCTTTTCTGTTCCTGGCAGACTTTGTCCTTGTATGGTAGCAAGCTTTCCCTCTGCCAGGATGATGATGATGATGATAAAGATAAAAACCATTTAACCACCTTTGACGTGTGTGAAGTGTCTCCAGAAATAAAGTCTGTGTGTGGCAGTGGGATGGGATGTGGAATGAAAGGGTCATCGTGGTGATTAAGAAAGGAATGTCACCTGTGTTCCTGAGGGAATTGGGGCTCCATTGTGCTGCCTTCTAAATAAAGAGTCTCTGGAGAGCTTGTAATATAAATAGGAAAGACTGACAAAACATGAGAGCTGTTTTAGGGGCAGAGGCTTGAAGGAGTGAAGGGTTATTATGGACCCTAAACATGCTGGGGCTCTGCTGGCAGGCCAGCACCTCATTGGGGTGGTTGCTCCATCAGCAGTGACCTCAGTGATCCTGGGGTGCCACAGGGGCTCCAGAAGGAAAGGGAGATGGGGAAATGGGGAATTTGGGAAGCTGGCTTTGGCACTGCCCTTGGAGCAAAGCTTCTTCACTGCTGTACCGTGTCCCTCCACAGCTGAGGTGGTATAAATGACCAGAAACTGGAGGCCAAGTTGGCTGGAAGCAGCAGAAGGAATAATTTGTCTTTGACAGAGCTAAAGTCCTTCATTTTCATTTAATTGGATAACGTGAGCTACAACCTTGCGATTTGCTAATTTGTTGCACTGGAATATGATTAGAAGATGTTTTGAGACTCAGTGATGAGGAATTTTAATAAGACATTTCTGAGGTGGGGTTGTTCTGACACCAAGGATTTTGTTACAGTATTTTAAGCTCATTGTGACTCTAATGATGTTACAAATGTGGAAGTGAGATAAATATAAATGAATTGCTATTGAACCAATCCAACGAGAAACTTTTAAAGTGTTGTGGGACATATGTAAATGAATATGTAAATTAAATGGTTTGGGTTATAAAAGGACATATCTGAGAAATGGCTCTTCGGAGGTTCTTTGAATCAGCATCAAGGATGCTGATCATTTGGAGCTTTTACATATGTTAATCATCTTGTTCTTCCAGGCCAAAGAGGCTATGAATATAAAAGTGCTAACAGCCTATTACCAAGTTGTTTGCAAGAGTCCTCATAATAGAAACATTAGCTGTATAGCTTAATTTCTACTTAAATAAACCTGCAGCTTTCTGTAATAACTGACTCTGATTAGCTGAAATTGGGTCTATCTAAAATAACCAGTGTGATTAAACCTTATCTTATCTTATCTCAGTTTAGTCTGACAGTCCACAAAGGGTTTGAGAGGGAAACAAGTTGTTTTAGGGGTGCTAGATAGGAAGTAGCTGAGGGAAGGTGACAGAGGAAAGTGTGAAGGGGTCAGAGGGGTGGGTAGAGAAAATGACGTTTGCAGCAGTGCTTGGAATTAACAGGAACAGCCTGGATTACAGCTTTCCAAGCAGAAAGCAAACTGTCAATCAGTATACAAGATGTTGAGTGGGCTTGCTTGGGTTGGCTCTGTGGACTATCTAAGTATAGATCAAAAATCTGTAAGTTTTTTTTTTTTACCAATAGGCCACAATGTCAAAACTCTCAGACTTCTCCTTAGGGAAAAGACTGTTTCTTGTCATTCTTCATGAAAGAATCAGGGAAAAAAAAAAAAAAGTCCTATGATGACTCTGCAGCTCAGTCACCCTCTGCAGCAGCTGCTCCACAGATGCTGAGCTCTCCCTGCACTGCAGGTGGGGGCCAACCTGTTTCTTTGTGAGTCCCAGGTCAGGTTTGTCTTTGGGAACTTCCAGCTGTTGAGGAATCCTTCCAGTGCAGGGGGCTGCAGTGCCAGCTCCAGGATGAGCTCTAGGGTTGGGAGCACAAGGCAAGAGGACCTTGTAAGGACTTAAAGGATGCAGGTGCCTGTCTCAAAACCATGTCAAGGCCACAGGAGGAACTGTAAGACAAGCCACCACAGCAGGAACTTGAGATAGGAGAGCAGTTTGGAACAGGGAGGTGCTAATTCCAGGCCTTAAGGAGGTGACGGTTTGCTTAGCATGCCGAACAAGAATTCCTGCTGTGCACACTGTGGGAGAGGAAAGGCAACCACTGCTTGATCCATGGCAGCCCAAGCTGTGGGAACACCTGCAGCCACCCAGAAGAAGGACTTTATAAAGGTGGCACCTCCAGAAGGACAACTCTGGGCCCCCATCTCCAACAGGACTGGGCTGAAGAAGGACTGATGGGATCCCCAGGTGTGGGATGCCCATGACTTGGGTAAGCCTGCTGTGTTCTACCTGGCACCGGTGTGGTGCTGCTGCCTGGCCAGTGCTCCTGGTGGCCCAGACTGGGAGGGTTTTGTGGCCCTGGTGCCCATTTCCCATCCCCTTTGGTCCCAGATGCCTGTGGCTGCAGGAGAAGTTATTCAGCAAAGCCTGGCTGGTGCCTGTTGTTCCCTTGCACACCAGCTCCAGGTGGGTTCTGATGGAAAAACATCTCTCCCTGGCAACCTTTAGCTCTTGAACTTCCTGCTTGCCACAAGCAAAGACCAGCAGGAACGATGCTCCTGGGCTGTTGGGAATGCAGACTTGCTTTTTGAAGTGCTGGTCCCTAAGGGTAAGTGAATTTTTATTCTTATTTAGTTTAGTTTTGCACTCTGCTGAAGAGGATTGCTCTTAGATCTCTTGGTCAGGAGTGGTGGGAAGGGAAACTCAAGCTTTCCCCACTTGGAAATCACTGAAGCAAAGAGTGATGCCACCAGTATTTCCATAAAACACCTTTTTTTTATTTTTAGTCCTTTGAGGAACATTCTTTCCCTAAGCTTGACATTTTCAAATAATAACATCTAATCTAATTTCTGATGTATTTAACTGAAATCTAATTTCCATTTTTTTGTCCTGTAAAGAACAGCTGGCTCTGGGGATCCCTGATAAAGTGGGAGGGACCCCCTGCTTCCATATGCAAGGAACTAATCAATCTGCCACCACGAGCTTACACTAATATCTGTGGTGATTGCAGCTCACGTATAATGAAGACAAATCCTGTTCTGCTGAAAGATCAATAATTCAAGAGGGAAAAGGGGAAGCCAGGAATGGGGGACAGAGACTGCATGAGCCCCTGCCAATGAAATGCTTTTTGAAAACAATGAGCTTTAAGTATAAAGTGTAGGACAATTACTGAGAATTACTGAATGCCCAATGGGTGTGAGGAAGACCCTGTGAATACAAAACATCCCCTCCCACCCCTTCCAAAATCCAATTCCTTCCAGGAGCTCCTAGGAGAGGTATTTAGAGCCTATTAGAATGGCAAGAAACCAGCTGTTAATCAGCATGCTAATCCTGGGGTGACATCACAGGGACCAGTGCTGCCACCTGCATCTGCCAGGGGCTGAGGGAGCTGAGCTGGCAGCCTGGCTCTGATTTCCTCAGCCTGCAGCACCACAAAGCTCTGGCCTTTTTGGGGACTGGGAGGCATCCAGGGAGAGTGGAACAAGCCTGGGACGTGGATGTAGAGGTTTGGTGGTTCATTTGTAGCAGGCTGCCCAGGGAAGTGGTGCAGTCACCATCCCTGAAGTGCTCACAAAACCTGTGCATGTGGTGCTTGGGTGGTGCCTCAGGTTTGAGCTTTTCTATTTTTCACACTCTGTGCTGCTTTAGTGTGTGGGTCTGGGTTTACATCAGGGCATGGTGAGCTCTGTGCACAGAGCAGGGAGACAAAACAATTCCTGCTCCAGCTGGGCACCAAGGACAAATGAGCCAAATCTCAGCCCAGAAGCACAAACCCCGTGGGCTGGAGAGAGAAAAACAAGCAGGGTGGGACTGCAGGGGCTAAAGCTGGGATGGGACAATGAACTGCAAGGTGCAAATGGAGCAGAGCTGATCCCAGGGAGAGACCCCGTGCCCGGCCGGGCATTTTGGGGCCATTTTGGTTCATCTTGGGTGCAGCCCTGGCTGGGCTCTGGTGCTGCCCAAGGTGGATCCATGGAGGAGATCCTTTGGATAAATCCCTGCTTTATTCTGTAAGTCCATCCAGCCTCTGTTCCAGGTCAGCCTGCACAGGGCATTGTGGGGATGTGGGTTTGTCTTGGACCTGGCAGTGCTGGGGGAAGAGCTGCACTCGATGATCTTGGAGGTCTTTTCCAACCTAAACCATCCTCTGGGTTATGATGGGGTGGGGTGAGTGCTGTGTTTGCTCACTCTCAGTACAGGCAACAGCTTGAGGACAGGGAGGTGAGCAGGGCTGTGAGCTCAGCTCCTCTGGGTTTGCTGGGGGGTGTCCTGCGCCCATCAAGTGATGGATCACACAAGACACGAGCCCCTGGGTGCAGGACCACATCTCCTGCCAGGCAGGGATCCTGCTCCTCCCTACCCAGGCACTGCACTTGCCATCAGTCTTAATATTTTACCATACACATCTTGTATTTTTAAATCTTTATTGGATGTGGGCCTAGGCTGTTGTCACAACATCTCGAGTCAGATCAGAGAATTAATGTGAGCAGGCATGACAAGACATAGATCAGTTTGGAGTTATTTCTCATCTTCTTTAGAGTGGGAAAGGGTTAAAAAGCTGCCTCAGACTCTCCTTTTGCTGAGACAAGAAAACTAAAGGTGTATTGATTTCAGCTTGCACCCCCCCCTTTTTTTTTTGAGCACCATGATCTTTGTTTTTTGCTTGCCCTGCAAAAGTGATTATTCGACATAAATACAGACAGTTTTCAGTGTTTACAAGTTAGCTGATATAGCAAGTCTCCTTGTCATATGCTCCTGGAATATAGGGGAGGGCTGAAGTTGCCAACCTTGAGCATTCATGAGTGAATTGCTCCTAGAAACCAAAAGCTTTGTTCCAAAATGGCCATGCTTTTCTTAATGAAGAAAGGGAAGATCCAGACGTTTGTTGCTGTATCTTTTCAGACCCTGGAATGGGTCACGGGGATTCAATTTTAAATTTTTTCTCCCCAGTGAAAAGGTAGAGACACTTGCATTATCTTCCTATATTTTCTGAGCCTTATCACATGGCTCTGAAAGCCATGGAGTTGTGAGATTAAAAACTGCCAAACAGTGTGAGACAACAGCAATATGAGCTGATGTCATTGCATCAACTCAGCTTTATCTTGATTTTCTTTGGGCATCAGAAGTAAAGGGGTAGGGAACTTCTGCTGCCTCCCCAGGAATAATTTAATATGAACTAAATTTTGAGCAGTCAGCTGAAAATACAAAGAAATACAGAGTGTTTGCATGGTTTATGCACCCTTACCACTGCAGGTAGAGAGAAATGCTGTGTCTGTGTCAGGGAAGGGTGACAAGGCTGTGGGACAGGCCCAGGAGCAGCCAGGTCTGTGCAGGGGAGAGGTTTGAAAGCTGGGCACAGCAAATGCTGCTCTGCCTCTCTCCCTGCCTGCACAGGAGCCCAGAAGTGCCTCACCCCTGGGGACTGCACAGAAACAAGGGCTGCCAGGGCTGGCACAGCTTTGCTGGGTGTGTTTTGGCTGGATGTCACAAGGACTCTGTTGGAGGCACCAGGAGCCTGAGCTGGGCACTCTGATCCCAGGGCTGGGATTGCTCCAGGAGGGAGCTCGTGCTTCTCTCTCTCTCAAGGAGGAAATGTTATTTCTTTGGGTGGGTATCAGGTTGGAAGAAACGGAAAGGAGAGTGTGGAACATGCTCACAGCTCCCCAAACTCCCTTCAGACCATTCCTGGTGTGTTTTCCAGCTGTGAGTCGGCTGAGATCAGTTTTATTAAAGGTTAAGCCAGGCTAACAAGTTTCATATCTTGATCTCAATCCCATCTGTTCTTCTGCCGTGGCTGTCCTTGGGGGAACATCCTCTGATGGTGTCCCCAGTGCCTCTTGGATCAGCATTTAGGGTCTGACAGGGCCACTGGTCTCCTGTCCAGCTCTGACCCTCAGCCAGGGCAGCACCTTCCTTGGGCAGCTGCAGCACAAGGAATTTAAACCAGATTTATCAGAGCACGTCCCACAGCAGAGGGGTTAGGTGGAGGAGGCACTGTCCAAGTGGGAATTGCCCTTCTGCCCCTGAGCACACTGGTGAGCATCTCTGGGAAGCCATCCTCCCCACTCCCTGCTGGAAAGGTCTGTAGCTGAACAGAGCATCACATTCCCAGGATGGACAGCCCAGGAACTCCAGGCAGTGCTGAATTCCTCTTTGGAATAACCCTCAGTGAATCAGGTGGGAAAACTCCACAAACCTAAAACACCAAACAACCTGCAGGATCCTCTTCAATGGACACCCATGAAAGTGCCTGCTACCCACTGATTTTGAGGGACATTGGGAAAGAGAGAACAGCAACTTCCCAACATTGCAAAGCCACGGCTTGGTGGTGGAGGGAAGCATTATAACATTCCTGAGCAAGGTCCTTCTCATTTTCTTTTTCTCCACTCTACAATTGCAATCCTCTCCATCAGCTGGAGGGAGAACAAGAGGCCAGCATCCCATCTGTTGAGCTGAGCTTTGCAAAATGGGAGTGAGCTGGAAACCCAGTGGACTTGCCTGGGATGCAGAGGCACAGCAAAGGCACATATGCTGCAGTTCCAACTGTGTCATTTTACTTCTATATGTAAAACACCATCTGTGGTGCAGAGACCTCTGACAGGAGGGAGGTGCACAATCAACCCAGAAAATTGTCAACTGAAGGGCTGTAAAGTTCTCTCTAAGTGTCTTCATCACTCATTGCTGGAGGAAAGCACCTGATATTGTGGAATGCTGCATTAAAGAGCTAATGGGGATGTAGGAAGCCAAAACCAGCTCTGGGGTGAGTGGATGCAGCTTTCCTGCCTTTAGGAGTCAGGGTCAGTCCAAACTCCATGGATTTTACTGAGGAAAATGGATATATGGCCACTGAATTTAGAGGTGCCTCAGCGTGGCCCTGCTCAAAGATGCAGCGAGGGGGCTGCTGTGTGTTTTCCATATGATTTAATTTGGGCTGTAATATTTTGCTTGAAGACAAATTTTATGGAAAACAGGAGGCCAGGGGTGATGGAATTGTGTCCTCCCCTAGCAAGGCTGTAATTCACAATGTTATTTGGAGTTAGTCCCTTCAGCTTCACCTTCACATCTTCTCCAGGCAGCAGCAGCTCGAAGGCAGGAGCTGTCTCTAACACACAGGGAGCAGCAACTCCAGTGACATTCACATCCTATTCCTGTGAAAATTTGCCTTGCAGGAGAGGGAGAGAGTGTGCTGAGCTTTACTGAGGTGTGTGATGCCACTCATTGCCACCAAGTGACCTGGTGCAGTGTCAGTGAGGCCGGCAGGTGCTGAGGTACAAAATTGGGTACCCTGGCACACTGCAGCTCAGCCCTGAAGGTGAAACCAGTGCTGCTTTTTGCTTCCAAAGAGGGAAGCAGACTGCCCCCAGCCCTCCCTCTGTCCCTCCATCCAGCCCTGTTCTCTGGCCCTTTGGATCCAGATTAACCCTGGAGCCACCAGTGCTCCCAAAGCTTGGAAAGCCAGGGGAGATCTCACAAGGGAAGGAGTTCTCAGGAGATGTGTGGAGCAGACTTTGCTGGGCTCCTGGAGCAGCTGAATCATCAGACATGCCTAAAAGTGTACAAAGCTTTAATAAACCATTTAAAAGAAAAAATCAGGGAGGTTTTTCAGCCCTCTGAGCTGGGGTAAGGGGTGAAACCCTCTGGTTTTTGCTGTGGGGTGCCTGTGTGAGTAGTGCTGGATGCCCTGTCCCTCAGCTCTCCCTTTTCCCAAGGCTGGCAGGCAGGAGCTGTGCCACGGCCAGCAGGAAGGCTGATGATGCCAAGGAAGGGGCTCAGCAGGGGGAACTCACTGCTCAGGCACTTTGCTCTGCTTGGTGCTCAAGGGAGCAGCAGGAACTTTGGAGCTTTGGCAGCAGCTGAGTCCTCAGAGCAGGGATAACTCTTGGGTGGTGAAGGAACCACAACCAAGGGGAAAAAAACCCTCTGGAGCTTGCAGGCAGTTTGCAGCTGTGCTGGGAGTGTAAGGGCAGAGCAGAGAGGAAAGAAGGAGGAAGAGGCTCTTTTCCTTCCCAGTGTTTGTTGAGTTTCATCACTGCAATGGGTAGAAGTGAGGCAGTGACAGAGACAGCAGCAGAGGGTTCAGAGGCAATATGGATGGTGAGTTTTGGAGATGTTGGAATGTGTGCTGTGTTGTATGATTTACTGCTGGAAGGATCTAAAAAAACAGTGTAACTTGGGCTTGGACTCAGCCTCCAATCATTAAAGACTTCAGGGCTCTTGAAGGAGTGGCTGTGCTTTAGATCCTTGTTCCAGACTGCAAGGCAAGATGTGTTCTATTGCCATCTGCATGGCAGTTGTCTGGTGTCAAGTGGGCAATCCTCCTTATCTCTCTTCCTGAGTGATCATAATCAGGGTCCCTCAGCAGGGGACATCTGCTGATAAGGGGCTATTGAATGTCACTGCATGGCTGATAAGAACTATAACATCCCATTGTGAGATGCTCCGCCCAGAGGGAGGAGCCAAGCATTCCTACCCAGATATAATCTGGAGATTCTGACACACCAGCACGGCTCTTCTCCACTGGACTCCCCAGAGGAACAGCAGCTGCTTCTACTTCCACAGATCTGCAGAGGAAGAATTCACCCCTTTCCTACAGGACCCCCCTGCTCCAACAGAACCACCCCTGACACTCCAGGAGGGCTGCAGCCCCTTTTCCAACTGGACTGCTACCGACACCCTGACCCACAGGGTGTCAGGTTGTGTTCTGACTCTGTCAGTGTTGTTCTAGTGTATTGCATTGGTTTATTTTATCCTTTTATTTTTTTCCTTCTCTTTTAAAGAACTGTTATTTCCTGCTCACATATTTTTTTTTTGCCTGAGAGCCCCTTAATTTAAAATTCATGGCAATTCAGAGGGGTAGGGAGGGTTTGCATTCTCCATTTCAGGGGAGGCTCCTGTCTCCTTTAGCAGGCACCTGTCTTTCCAAAGCAAGACAATCCTCTTGTAAAAATGACATGGGGAGAAGAATTTAGACGGAGGTGGGAGTCCCAGGAATGCAGGACTGGGGACACAGGGGAAGGGGGGAGGAGCAGGGCAGACAGGGCTCCTCATGTGGCAGGGTCTGCTCACACAGAGCCACGCTGGATGCTCAGTGCATGTTTTGGTACAAGCTGCTCCTCCTGCCCCAGTTCTGCACCCACTGCTCTGCCCAGGGCTGAAGCCTGTGCTCACATTAAGCTGAAGATGAGTAAATCCACTGAGGTAAATGGAGGTGCTGCAGATTCAAGGTAAGATTTTTGGTAAAACACACAACTCCTTTGCTTCCCTTCCTCTCTGGAACACACTATTTTTGACCTTTGCTGGGCGAGCTGCTGCCACTTCATCATTATTAAAATATACAGACTGATGACCCTGAGGCTGCAGCCACTGTCCATTTTCTCCACTGTGGATTTTCCATCTTCTGTCTCCTCATTTGTATCTCAGTCTCCACAGGACAGATCCTGTACTCCTTCTCTTCTCCCAGTAGCACAGGGGAGCCATCAGAGCCAAGCCTGTAATCAAATTGCAATAATCTGCCCTGACTGTAATTAGACTGCCTTTGCTCCTGTGGAAGGCACAGGGCTGGGAGCCCGGGGTGAGCTGGGTGTGCCAAGCCCAGAGCACAAACCCTGGTGTGTGCCAATTCACACTCTCATTTATTATGGGGAATTAAGATAGCAGCTCGAGATGCTGCTCCTGAGCAGAGTACACAAAGTGTTCACAGTTCCTCCCACGAAAAATTGACAATGTGTGGAGGATGTAAAGGAAAGGATTGTTGCTTCATTTGAAGTGAGAGGAATTGTGGTTCTGAGCACTGTGCAGAAAGCTGGAGGCTGAATCAGGGGATAAACTTTGTCTTTTAAGCTCCACCACAGTGATTTTTCTACCACACTCTCTCACCCAAGTGATATGAGGACAGTTATGAGACAAAATATGCCATTCTTATTCTATTCCATTGCATTTTTGCTCTGCCTGCCACTGGTCATGGGGGAAGAAAGGCCATTTTGTGCTCTGAATACACCCAAAAGATAACTTAGGCTGAAATCAAAATGTGTGGGTCTTTCTGCGCTGGAATACAGAATAACCTGAACTTCTTTCCTTGTTTCTCTCCTTTAGTGGAGCCAAGTGCTGCCATTTGAATTGGAAATGTAGCCTGGCTACAACATGGAAACCCTCCTGCCATCTGCTCCACCTTGATTCAGTGCAAGCCCCAGCAGCGTTAACCCAGGCCATAAAACATAAACCCATCAGCACATTCCCCTCCTGATGGGCAATCTGGCACAGGGGCTGAACCCATTCCTTCACCACCAGCTTATTTGATGGCATCAAATTGGGGTTTTTTATTCCCCTGTTTTGCAGACCGTTTGAAACATCCATCCTCATTCTCATAAGCTTTAAGCAAAGCTGAAATTCAGCACGAGCTGCTGCAGGAGATGCTGGTGCATGGTGCTGTACCCAGTGCTGGGGGAATAAACACTGGGCAGCCCAATTCCTCCTCAGTGTCAGCTGGGGGGTCACTTCAGTTTTGCCCAGTTTTTATTTTGATCCCTGGCATGAAGCACTTTCAGCAGTTTTGGGGGCAGTGTTTTAGTGCCTGTCCCAGTATTATTCAACACTTTATGATCACTTTTGTTTGAGGGAGGGGAAGTACAACTTGTGCATGAAGTCTGAGAGGGAGACAGATGCCAATCCTGCCTGGTGCTTGCCCTGTGCTGGTTGCCACCTCGTTGCCCACCCCTCTAAGTGAATGCCATGCACGTCCATGCAGCAGATTAAAGGTGCTTTTAATGCTTCTATACCATGTGCTTCAAAAAGTCATGAAAGATAGATAGGTAGAGTCCCTTGGCACCCTCTCTAATTCATGTGTTTGTGACTTTAATCCTTGGCTTGATGGTGTTTTAATTGACAGAATGTAAATTCCTTTCTGTGGTAATCCTTCTGGCACGGGGAGATGTGGACAGATGCTCTCAGTTCACAAGACAGCGAGGGGGAGCAGGCAGGAGGGGCTGCTGTTGCTGCTGTAGTATTTACTCAAAAATTCCCTGATTATTTACTTTTGGGCACTTCAGCTCATGCCATCCCACTGAAGTTCACCAGGATCGTGTCTCTGCCTCCCTTTCCAGGATTGCTGTGATACAGCAGCAACTTTTTTTTTTCTTTTTACCCTTGGACTTCTGAGCTCCTCCCAGAGAGATTCTCAAATAAACACAGGAAAAACTGCTGAATATCTTTGTGAGAAAAGCAGGAAGCCATATCTGGCTTTTCACTACAGAATGAACTCTCTTTTGCAGCAGCTTTTAGCTGAGGAAAATTATTCCCTGCCTTTTTTTCCCCATCAGGATGAGAATACCTGTCCCTGCTGCCTTAGCCCGTGGGAGGATGCTCAGGGAAGGAAGGGTCAGCAGCTGTGTGTGGAAAGGAGGCAGGAACAGCCAGACTGCCCCCAGCCCTCCCTCTGTCCCTCCATCCAGCCCTGTCCTCTGCTCCTTTGGATCCAGATTAACCCTGGAGCCACCAGTGCTCCCAAAGCTTGGAAAGCCAGGGGAGATCTACAAGGGAAGGAGTTCTCAGGAGATGTGTGGAGCAGACTTTGCTGTGCTCCTGGAGCAGCTGGACCAGCAGACATGCCTAAAAATGTACAAAGCTTTAATAAACCATTTAAAAGAAAAATTAGGCAGGCTTTTCAAGGCTACAGGAAGAGTGGTGTTCAGATAATTTTTAGATTTGCTGTCATTTCAAGTAGTTTGGTCTACCCAGCTTATGTAAGCACATTTCCTTCTGAAACCAGTTTTACCTTTTTGGGCTTACCCCTAATAACTGGAACCCCAACCATTTCAGTTATTTGTCATAGCAAAAGGTCCCCCACTGAGTATAATCAGAGTTTTACTACAGAGAGAAATGAATAGCATCTGGGAAAGAATTTCATCTAATGATAGAGGAGTTAGTGGGGGTTTATTTAAATCTTACTATTTACCAGTTCAGGGCTTTGAATAATATTTCCAAGACTTGTAGACAGACAAATTCCGACATTTCCAACTTCCCTTGTTCTGCCCAGTCTCTTCTGCTTTTTTTTTAAAATATCCCTGTCAGACAGTGCCCTCATTCCCCACACTGGGAAAGGCAGAAAAGCCAAGGGAAACTCTTTCAGTAAAACAATTGGTTTCTTCCCAGCACTGCTGGGTCAGCCACATGATTAGATTTCTCTTAATTGCCTTGAAATGTTTTTTTTTCCCTGGAAAATTGCATTGTGTGTGGCTCTGCCCCACAAGCCATGGGCTCAGAGCTGGTGGCTGTGAGGCTGCTCAGGGAGAGGCTCTGTGGTGCTGCAGCCCCTGCTCTGCCCTCCCAGAGATCTGCTCAGTGATAGGGAAGGACAACTACAGCTTGCATGTCCTTCTCTTTATTTCTGCTTGATTTCCTTGCCCTAGATTCAAAACTTTGACTACTTCACAAGTTGCTGCTGAAAAACAAGTTCCATATGTATTATTCTTCATCTGCATTAGACACGGAATAAAAAAGAAATGTTTCCATCTGAAGCTGTGTCATCTGAATTAACTTGCAGAGTGCCTGACTGGAAGTGTGAGGTTTGTGCAGGTCCTTTCTCTTTCCCTCTTTGAAACATCTTTTTAAGGCTCTGACATGCTGCTGGGTACCAATGAGGACAGGACACCTGTGCCATCACATCTCTCTTCAGGGATCCCTGGGAGCCAATGAACTGAAAATCCTCTGTCAGTGTGTGCTGAAAGAAAGAGCTGAACTTCCAAGCATGAAACTGAGGAGTGGAAGTCAAACAGGCTCCAGAGAGGATTTATTTTCTCCAGCACAATCACTCAGGAATCAGAGGGTTTGTCCACTGTTGCTTTAGCTGCTGGTCTTCCTCTCCAAACATTTCTTTGTTGTGTGCATCCTGTGTCCTGCCTGCTCCTGGGCTGAGATCCCATTCTGGAGTCCCCAGGGTGCCCTCCCTGACCTGCTCAGGGCAGTGCTCTCCTGTGGCAGGTGCTGTTTGCACTTTCAGCCCCCCAGAACCTCTCAGGTGGAGCTGAGCTGCCTGTGCTCCCTGCCATGGCAATGGCAGAGAGTGGGACAGAATCAGAGGGGCTGCAGAGGGTGGATGGAGCCTCTGGTGGCTCTACCTGGCTCCAGATGGACCTGCCTGTCCCCCCCTTCTGCTTGTGCAAGGAGAGTGGGGACCTTTATCCAGCACAGGGCTCTGTCTGTCTCTCCTCTCTGCCCTGCTTCTCTGGTACAGTGGGAAAGAACACAAACAGGCATTTCTGACAGAAAGGCATAATGTCTCTTTAGATACACTCAGCAAGTCTCAGGCAAACAGACATTTACCACTCTTATGAGGTCCAAACTGTCCATAATCACATCAATGGACCACCAGACTCATGGTGCAAAATCTGCTAAACTGTGACTCAGTTCTCATCTGAGTCTGGTCTAGGGAATTTCCTTAAAGAGCCATTTAGGTGCTCTTCCCCTGCTTTTTAAGTCTTCAGACAGCAGGGATGTGAGCAGACAGGTGAGATTAGTGGCACTGGTGGGGACAGATCAGGTGCAGTGTGAGTTAAAGAGGAGGAACTTTCATCTCCTGGCAAGTGAAGCTGAAGTTGCCCCACGTTGTGTAATTCCAGCCTTCCAGCAGCCCTGTGCAGGCACATTCCTTCTGCTCTGGATCAGCCTCTGGCTTTCCAGCTGGGAATCCTCCTGCTGCCTTTCTTACACACCTTGCCACCTACAAACCTCACCTGCTCTTCTGGCCCCAAACCAGCCCCAGGGAAAGGCTGGCCAAGGAATTGAAGAGCTGTCTGATTTCAGGAAGGGGGATGGAGCCCCGAGGTGAGGCTGGCTTTGGAAGGTTGGAAATGCAGGGCAGGAAAGGCTTTTCTTCCCACCAAGCAGCCTTTGAAAGAAGCATTTCCTCCATGAGACTTTTCCTGCTGATCTTATGAGGGTTCAAGTGTGGGGTCATGGGATCATTTATGTTGGAAAAGCCCTCTAAGAGTTAAACATGAACCCAGCACAGCCAAGCACCCCTAACCCCTGCACCCAAATGCCACATCCACGTTTTCCGAACACTTCTGAGAACTGTGACTCCACCACTGCCCTGGGCAGCCCTGCCAGGGCTTGACAACCCTTTTGATGAAGAAATTTCCCCCAAAATCCAGTCTAACTTGCTCTGGTGTGCCTTGAGGCTGTTTGCTCCTGTCCTGTCACTGACACCTGGGAGAATGAGCATTTTTTTGGCATGGCCAAAGGCACTCAGTGCCCACCTGACTTGTTGGGCTTGGGGATTCCATCAGCTCATCAGTGCACTGAGTGCTGATCAGAGCAATTCCAAAAAGCTTTTGGCTTCTAGCTTGACTTCCCCAGTCAAAAAAACCAATACATTTCCCATTCCAGTCAAGCAGAAATGTTTGTTTTAAGCCTAGAAGACTTTCTGTTTCACTCACAGTTATTCAAGGATGCTTCATGCAGGTTCATTAGACAATATTTGTAAATTTTTCCCCTTGGGGCTACACTTTTTGATCAATTTGCATTTCTGAAAGCATCAACCATGCTCTACTCACATCCAGCAAAGCCCAAGGCAGAAGGAGCTGTGAGCAGAAGTCTGATGGACAAGTTTTGAGTAGTCAAATCTCTCCCTTGGCTTGGTACAATGCTCAGTTCTGCAGTTTGCTGTTCCTGGTATTGAGAGCAAAGGGAAACTGCAGAGGGAAATATCAGAGAAGCTGCCCTGAGTCCCAGCTGCTCTGAGAAGCTCCTGCTACACACCCTGAAAGGGAGCTGTGATATATGAAGAGTGATTCAACATCTTAATATTTATTGGACCGAGCACTGCTGAATACAACCCCTCACTGCTCATGGACTTTGCAGCATGGGTTTATTTGTATCATTTTGGGAGCCTTCAATGGCTTTTGCATTTTCATTTCATAATGATGAATTACCTGAAATCATTCCTCTCAGAACAGATTCCCCCAGCTTTGACTCCTGCTAGGATGTTTCATTTTGTGTTGAAAATTGCAATAGGAAATTTCCCTGAGCCATTGATATGTCAGACTGGAGTTTATTATCACTCACAGTCCCAGCACACCGGGGCTGTGTGAAAGGTTTTGTAAATAATATGACATGGGCAGGAACTCATTTGATGCTGTGATAGGTGGTGAATATTCCCAGGCAGGCAGGCAGGCAGAGGGAAATGCAGGAGCAGGAAGTATGATCTTCCCTAGGAAGAGGCATTCTCACTCTGTACTGTATCTTGGAAAATTAATTAGAATTTTTAGTGGGCAAAGTAGGATTTCAGTGGCTGATAATGGCACAATGTGCTGTCTGTGTGTTGCTAAAACTGTTTGCTCTTCTTATTTGCTCTTCTTATACACCTCTAATGAACCAGGACACAACTTCTGCTTGTGGTCTCTTAAATTCTGTTTCTGACCTCAGTCTACTCCTCTCCATGCTTTTATATTATATTTATGTATTAGACATATTTATGTATTGTTTATAACCCTATATATTATAATTAAAATATAACACAATTTATATTATATTATATTATATTATATTATATTATATTATATTATATTATATTATATTATATTATATTATATTATATTATATTATATTATATTATATTATATTATATTATATTATATTATATTATATTATATTATATTATATATTACATTACATTACATCATATATTTTCATATATTATGATATCATATCATATACTATACTATCATATCATATATTATCTATACCATTCTATTTTTGTATTATTATAAATATTGGTAATATGTTAACATGAATATAGTAAGAATTTCTATTAAATACCAGGTTGTGTATAGGGAGGATGCTCAGGATCAATTCAAAGGTGTTTCAGTGTTAAATCCACCCATAAATGTGGTGGTTGCTCCAAACCCCTTCTTTCAATAACCTGTGTAACCCTGGGTTTATTGAATGGAAAATCAGGGCTGTGTCTGGTGGTGCTTGCCTCAGAGTTACCAAATTTGTGTGTACATTGAAAAGAAACTCTGTATTGTCCTAAAACTCTTACTCAGCTCTTATTAAAATCAGGCTGTATCCATTTACCTTTTAGCTTTCAGGTGTGTGCAGCAGAAGGAAATTAATTTAAAAATATCCCTGCTTTGCCCGAGTGTCATTACCTTGGTGTCTAATCAGAGTCCTTCATTTACATACGAGGAAATTGACACATGAAGAGGTAAATTTTCTCATTATCAAATGATCTCTGAGTTAGCCTGGAGCTATTGATTGGCAATAGGTTTAACCTTGATGTGCCACGTGTCAGGTTTCTCCTCTGAGGGAGGGAAGGATGCTGCCAGCCCGGGCTCCTCTCTAACCTGTTTATTTCAGGCCTCCTGTGCCCCCATTTGTGGTAGGAATCACTCAGGCAGTTCCTCCTGGGCAGTTAGCTGTTCCAATTATTTTTCAAGGAATTTTGTGTGCAGCTCAGTTCTCTTCCTCTGCTCAGGGGTCTCCTGACACTTCTGAGTGGTTTCAGCATTAGTTTATATGCAGGCAGAGAGCAGATTTAGTGCTCCTTCCCTAAGTTTTTATCCTTTTTGCCAGTGTGTTTTTCATGGCCCAAGTGGTGTTTCCAGCTGGAAGCTGTTAATTGTTTACTATTCAGCACGGCTAAGAATGAAATTTTATTTTTAGGTTCTGCCATTCTGTGTCTTTACATTTTAAGATAAATCCATCTCTGCTGTCTCCCATTCCCGAGCTACACAAATCTAGGTTTCATTTCCAGCTCTCAACTGTTATTTCATTCTTGCATTAACTTAGTCTTTAAGATCTCTTGCTTTTATTTATCAGCCAATTCCAGAAGTGGTTTTTATTTCACTGAGCCACAGCGGAACGTCTGGCACAGGCTCTGTCACAGCCCTCACATTGCAAGGGGGCTGTAGATCCTTAAACTCACAGGATTATGGAATAACCTGAGTGGGAAGGGATCCACCAGGATCATCCAGCCCAGCCCCTGTCCCTGCAGAGACCCCCAACAATCCCACCCTGGTGCCCCAGTTCTGCCAGGGAGGAACACAGCCTGGGATTAAATCACTGCCTGCTGGGGGACAGGATCTCAAAAGGGATGGGAAACTCAACTGGTGCTGCACAAACTCAGAGAATCAGAGTCCACAGGAGATCCTGAGCTGGAAGGGACTGAAGGGATCCCCCAGGGCAGCCCCTGTCCCTGCCCAGACCCCCACCCAGCCCACCCTGGGCATCCCTGGCAGCGCTGTCCAAAGGCTCCTGGAGCTCTGGCAGCCTCGGGGCCGTGCCCATTCCCTGGGCAGCCTGGGCAGTGCCAGCACCCTCTGGGGGAAGAACCTTTCCCTGAGCTCCAGCCTGAGCTGCCCTGGCCCAGCCCCAGCCGTGCCCTGGCTCCTGTCCCTGTCCCAGAGCAGAGATGGGAGCTGCCCCTCGGGAGGAGCTCTGCCCTCACTCTGCTCCAGCTGAACAACCCCAGAGCCCTCAGCCTTTATTTCCTACAAATAATCCTAATTTGTGTCCAGAACAAATGCATTCAGCAGGACCAGCTTCTCTCAGGGAAACTGAGTCATGCAGTGCTGGGTGTGTGGACATCCTTGCTGGTGCTGGGATGCTCAATATTTCTACCAGCCTGAAATCTGCCCTGTAGAAGTTGTTTCTTCTGTCTTCATTTCCATCCAAACATATCTCAGAAGGGTAAACAAAGAGCTGGAGAGTTTCAATATAAACAAACCCCTTTTAAATTTCTTTTTTTTTTCCTCTCCAGATCTCCATTCTGCAAATTATTATGATTTAATAATGTAGCACCATCCTTTTTTTTTTTTGGTCTGATCTTTTCCCTAGTGATGCTGCAGGCAAGATTTAGACAAAACAGTGAAGAAGAATAATAAAACAAGATGAGTGTGTTGGACCTCACCAGCCACAGGGATGGAAAACTGTGAGAGAAATCTGATTTCTTGTATGTCTCAAAAGAAGGCTGCAGGAGAGGTCAGCCAGGTGGGACCAGAAAGAAGAAAAAAAGATCTCCTGGAGCCAGGCACTAATATATGGTTCACTGAAAGCTTTGTAAATATTTTCAAATTTAGCCTTAACTTTTTTGAAGTTATTTATTGAAGAGCCTGAGTCAGTGAAGCTGCAGCTGATTGCACTCTGGGCAGTTGTATACAGCTGTATCCAGCTTTACAAGTAAAGCTTGTTCTGCTTGTAATGGCCTTTCTAACCTGCCTGAAAAGCTTTTCTCCCCGTTGCCATCCTCTTTTTACATTTGATTTTTTATTGTATTTCATGGAGTGGGGGGGACTATCCTTATCTTGTACCATTCTAATGTTGTCATGGGAAACTGGTTCCAAAAAGGCAATTTCTGTCCCTCCTTTTCCCTCTCTCCCACAGTCTCAGGTGTATTTACACATCCTCCTCTCTGCTCCCAGGGCACAGCAGTGGCACCAAGTCAGAGCCACCCATACTGGGTAGAACAAAACCATCCCACCTGAAACTTAAGGAAATTGAGTTGTTTATGTGGCTGCTTTCATGTTCCACTGAGAAATTGTCTGCCTTGATGCAGCTGTTGCAACTATTGAGGACCTCAGACCCTTCGTGGTGCCCAGGATTTCTCAATTTTTCAGCTTTAGATGAAAATAATTTCTAGAAGCCACTCTTCCTTTCCTTACTGCAGCCTGGGAGTTACAGGCTGTGCAATGGCCAGTTTGGAGCTGTCAGCAGGGACAGTGAAGAACTGGTCTGGGTGTCACAAGTTGGGGTTTCCTTCCTGGATTCCCCACTGGTGATTTGGACAAGACACCCCATCGCTCCGTGCCTCAGTTTCCCTGTGTGCAAAATGGGGAGAATCCCTCCTCTTGCTGACCCCCTCCAGCAGCCACAGCTGGGAGGCACCTGATGGCAGAGAGCAGGTTCTGTGAGAGGGGCTGTGAGCATTGCTGCTGCTGTGCAGGACTGGCTTTTCTGTGTGTCAGCTCAGTTCTCGGTGCCTGTGTTGTCACTGCTTTCAAATTCCACACTTGGAGCCTTTTCTCTTCTGCAGTCTGGCAGAAATCTCCCTTCAGACAGCCAAGCCACGGGCTCATCAACTCATTTAAAACCTAACTCGAGTTCTTTTATGCTTTTTTCCCCCCTCCACCCTGCCTAATCTCAGTTTATTCTTGCTTTATGTGCTTATCCATGAGCTTCACGAGGGGCTTGTTTTGCTGCCTGGCTCTGTGTTTGACTCTGGTGAAAGGCACTATATTAAATCTGTAATAAAGTGTGTGTAAGCCATTCCTGTCACACTCTGCACCAGGGAGCACAGCCCATTATGCAAAATGGTCACTGCAAGCTTCCTATAAACTGCAGATACTCAAAGGGCACTGCCTTTCCATTGCCCCCAGCCAGCACAGACATGGGAAAGGGACAGGGAGGATGTGCAAAGGAGCTGCTTTCCATCAGGTTCTTGCATTTTGTTCCTCTCTACAAGTGAAAATACCCTCAGGAGGCAAAGCAAGGGGTTATTATCTCCAGTTTAATACTGGCTAAGATGGCCTAAACTCAGTGAAACTCTTTCTGCTGGATTTAGGAGGTTATGGGAGAAAATGCTCCAGCCTCCTCAGCCAGGAAAGTAGCCAGTGTGTCACTGTCATATTTTCTGAGAAATCCCTTCACCAGGATTTCTTCTCCTGGAAAGCCTCAGAGAAAAATATAAATAATTACCTGATTTGCTTCTCCTGTGTTTGGCTGCTCTGGAATGTGGTCTGGAGATTGTTTACCAACAGCTGCATGTTTGATTGGTTCCATGTGAATTGTTTTTACCTAATGACCAAACACAGTCCGCTGTGTCAGACTCTCTGAGTCAGTCACGGGTTTTTATTACTCATTCTTGTTTAAGCCTTCTGTCTGTATCCTTCTCTTTCTTTAGTATAGCTTTAGTATGGCATAATAGAATAGAATAGAATAGAATAGAATAGAATAGAATAGAATAGAATAGAATAGAATAGAATAGAATAGAATAATAAATCAGCCTTCTGAGAGCATGGAGTCAGACTCCTCATCTCTCCCCCCGTCCTGGGGACCCTCACAAACACCACACCGGTGTTGTGTGGGCTCCAGTGTGGGTTTCTGTCCCTGCAAGGGCAAACTCTGCTCTGCATTCTGGTGCTGCAGGACTGGAAGGTGGAGAGCAAGGTCAGAGAAAGCCACAGATGTTTTCCCTTCCCCACAGCCAGGTAACCCTGACCTGCCACGAGGCTGCAGTGGAGTGGTCCAGGTATTGCCCAGACCTTCTTGGAGCCACTCTGCCACCAATATTGGCAAAGCCAAGCTGCACAGATTCCTGATGGACAGTCCTGAGCATCCACAGGGCCTTCCAAACCATCTCATCCAGCCAGGAGAGAGAAACACTGCACTCCAGTCTGCTCAGGTTCATTGTGATGCACACCCACAGCACATCCCTCAGCAATGGCCCATGATTAGACACATGAGTGATTGTCCACTGACGAGCTCCAAATAATGGACACATCTGAGAAAGTGGCAGTTTGCTGGCAGATCGTTTGCAAACAGAAAAACACAGAAAATTCCTCAGCTAAATGATTCATTATGGCTTCCTCTGACTTTTTCATGGCACAACCAAACTGTGCACAGCTCCACCAGGGCAGCCTCTGAGCTTTGCATTTCCTCCCTGTGATTGTCATGCATATAATATCTTATTACATTTGATATTAATGGCAGAGTTGTGCTCAGGTATTGAAAATCCATATGGCCTCTGTAATATTTACAATATGACAAAGTAATAAGTCACACACCAGCCTGCTGTCATGCACTGCCAGCATTGCCCCCAAGCCTGGCCAGGGTGTTTGTTTGGCTTTTAATTAGTTGGATTTGTGGCTTTTAGTGGGGGAGTGTGAGGGTGGGTGTTGCTCTGCATATGTTACCCTGGCACAAAGGCTGAGAGTAGAGGAATGGTTCAAGTGTGGCTCTGGATGGTTTTTTTGCCTCACTTTTTGTTGGCAAAGCAGATGGAGAAAGCCCCATGAGGAGCCCTTGCTGTGGTGGGGCTGCCCTGTTTGAGGGGATGGGTATGGGGAGGGGAGGGAAAGCAAAGTGCCACTGTTTTTTCAAGTTTTTCTAAGCCTTTGGACGTTTACATTCTTGTAACGAGCTTTCTCACACACTTTATGCAAATAACTGATTTGCACTCTTTTATTGAGGGGGAGAAATCTGATGGACTGCTGGTTTGTCCAGTGGCATTGGAGAGGTGGCACTGTCACTCTCCAATCCACTGTCACTTCTGGAAATCTGTAAATGTTGGAGAAATTAAACTTCCCTCTTTTTTACCTTAAGAGAGCTGCATGTCCACTTTGTTTTATTTCGTGTCCTAGAGTGAAGGGGAAGGGGAAGGGGAAGGGAAGGGAAGGGAAGGGAAGGGAAGGGAAGGGAAGGGAAGGGAAGGGAAGGGAAGGGAAGGGAAGGGAAGGGAAGGGAAGGGGAAAGGGAAAGGGAAGGGGAAAGGGGAAAGGGAAAGGAAAGGGAAAGGGGAAGGGAAGGGAAGGGAAAGGGAAGGGGAAGGAAAAGGGAAAGGGAAGGGGAAGGGGATGCTTCCTGCTTCACTGCTGGCTGTGGGAGCATTCCTGAGCTGCTGAAATGGTTTCAGGAAACAAGGCTGTGACCCTGGAAATGCTCAGGAGCTGTGGAGAGCAGCCAGGAGGCAGGGTAGTGCAGCAGGCAGGGTGCAGATGGTTGTCAGTGGCACCTGGGTAATACAGCTGCCAAGCAATGGACGGAGTGTGAAGCTCTGCTGTCAAGAGTGGGGATAAAATCAGGGTGATAGTCAGAGTTTGAGCAAAGGTGTAGATCTGAGAGGGGAGAAAATAACCCAGACCCTGAGATTTATATGCAGCTTGGTATAGCTGAGTGTGACCCGGGAGGGGAGCGAAAAGGGGGAGGTCAGGGATGACTGACAGGGACTGGACCTCAGCAAGGGGAAGGAAATTGCTGTTGTGAACAGGAGGCAGAGATTGGAGGCTGCAGACAATGGTGGGGAGCAAGGTCAGCAATACATGAGGAGCGTGGCTCAAGCTGCAGAGAGAAGGGAGCAGGGAGAAGGAGCAGTGTGGCTGTGTGCTCCTGACACCCAGGCATGGCAGGGAGGCACCTGCTGCTGCTTTTCTCACAAAGCCATGGGCAGCAGTCCCCATATTCTGCACCTCACAGCAGTGTTCATCCTTTCCTCCCTTCAATCTGAACCCCAGGAATCCAGCCCTGCCCCACAGAGCCTGCAAAGGTGCTCAGCTCCACCTCTCTGGCCAGGGCTAGGTGATCCCTCCCTGCCCCACTCTCCCTGCCCCATGCAGATGGGGTTTGTGCCACATGGGACAGGATCTGCTGGCACCTGCCACTGAGGCTTTGCTCTCATTTCCAGCCAGAAGATTTCCTATCTACTTTCTCATTTCTTATATGAGGACTTAAGAATCTGAAAAACTTTGCAGAGGCTCTGTTTCTGGGGGCGTGGAGTGGAAATGGGATCTCCTCCTCCAGGATGGGATGGCCTTTTCCAGGGGACAGTTTAATCTTCTAGAGACAGATGAATATGAGGCTGGGTAATCTGGTAATGCAAGCAGAAGATGAGGGGTGATGGAGAGAATTTCAATAAAGCAGCTGGAAGTGAAGAACATGGAGCTGCTGTAGCTTCCCTTTAGAGCCTCTGCTTGGTGAACCTGAGGTGGAGCTCACTCAGGGCAGGTGAAAATGTGTTGGTTCAAGGGCAGAACCTGCTTTATAATTGAGCAGCCAGTCCATTCTCTCCTTCAATTGCACACTGACGTGCCTCTACATCTCAATTGCCTCCCCCCAACCTAATTCCCCCATTTTTTTTGCTTTCCAGTAACTCTGCCCCCTCCCAGCTCTCAGGCATTTTACTCTTGGATTTCTTTCCTCCACATCCTCACCTCATTCTCCACTCTGGAACAGCCTCTTCCTTTCCTTGGCAAGAGCCTGCCTGGGGCCTGAGCTAAGAGTTTGTGTTGGTTGTTGAGGGCAGGGATATCTCCTGGGCTGTGAGAGGCAACGGCAGGGCATGAGGGGCAGCACAGCCCTGATTTCTGCTCTCACTGCTCTCAGCTTTCAGCAGCTATTGGGGCAGAGGCACTGAAAGGCACCTGAAAGGTTGTCCCTGTGAGAGAACACACAACCCAGTGCTCCTGTCACTGCTGTAGCCCTCAGGGCAGGGAGATGTTCCGCTCAGAGCCCAGGAGCCAGCCCATGGATAAGTCATGGAAGTGTCACTTTGCCATCCCCAACGCAAAATCCCTCAGCAGAAGAGCCATTGTCTTGTAACCCCCACAACAAAGTTGAGCCCTTAGGGCTGTTTTTATTCTAGTAGAGATGTCATGTCTGACAGTTGCTGTCACCCTATGATTAGACCAGCAATCAGTCCCAGCTTCTTTTGATAGAATGAGCCCTGACTGATTAACAGAGTGGCCTTTGGCCTCAGGTTAATAACAGATTTCACAGCACTGCTACGGAGTAATTATTATTTAAAAAGGTCTTAGTGGAAGTTTGATATTCTCCTACAGGCTTCTGTCCATCTGAATGCAGAATTGGAAAGGAACAATTACAGGCATGAACACCAGCTCAACTGGAGGCCCCCAAGTCCTGATATATCAGTATTCTTGGTGCAGCTGCCACATCTCTGCATAGATGGACCAAAATATTGGGTTTGCTTCTTTTTGTGACACCTCAGTGTATGACTCAGCCCAAGTATGAAGTCGTCTCAGTCCCTCAGTGGCTGGAATTATCAAGCCACCCTGTGTATCAGTTCCCTCCCTCTGTTGGCTGTCTCACAGCACAGTTCCCTGGTGGTTCTGTGTTCCAGGTGTATCCCATTCCCTTACTCTGGATTGCCATGGAGATTCCCATCTCCAAAGCATCTTCTTGTCCCTTTCTTACTTCATTACCTCTCAGTTTCCTGGGTGAGCTGTTTGCCTGGGTGGCACAGGAGCACAGCCTGCTGAGAGGGGCTGCTCTGCAAACACAGAGATCAGTCACCTGCAGCACTGGCTGCTGCCCAGGGAGCAGAGCTCAGGAACTGCAGCTCTGAGCTGTCCATGGCTCACCAGAGCACCCAGAGTCTCAGGCTGCAGCACAGCAGTCTCACATTTCTCCAGCCTGTACAGAAGTGCTGCTGCTCAGGGGGTGATGAGGGAATAACCACTCCAAGGAGCAGGACTGGGAAGGGATAGAGCTGAGGTTCTGATAAACACCATATGGCTTGAGTGACTTGGGTGCCCAAGTGACAGATTCACAGTGAGGTATTGAATTAGTGGCTTAATCTCAGCTGAAAGTTAATCTTACTTTCCTAAATCTTGTCTCTTACAGCACTTTGCAGAGAAATGCTCAAGTGTTGCATTAAAGAGTTTATTGGCACACCAACAGGAAGCTTGCAGTGAAACAGGGAACTGAGTTTGTGTCTCCTAATTCCCAGACCAGCTTCCTTTCACGTGTCATCCTTCTTTACCTGATTTAAAATAAAAAAAAGAAAATGGGGCAGCAGTGCCTGTTTGACCAGTTGTGGATATCTCCGAATCCAGATCCAAAGAGGAGAAAATGGTCCTGCTAATGCCAGTAGAGAAGGTATGGCAATTTCTTCTCCTCCATGCTGAAAGAACCTCATTGAATGTGCTCCTGTACCTGCAGACCTCTGCATCTGAGCAAATGTTTTTGCCAATTAAAGAGTTTCCTGCTGCTGTAGTTGATCCACACAAATGGAAATAGAGGGGAGGCGTGGAGGAAGGAATCATTAAATCAGCGGAACAAAGGCATGAGGGCAAGTTAAAAGACCTGATCTGAATAAAAGAAGCTTCTCAAAATATCAGCTCCTTTGTCCTGCCTGTCCTTCATCCAGCCAATTCTACTGAATGCTGGAGAGAGGCTTTGTCATCCTCAATGCCATGGCAGGAGGAACCAGTCCCCCAGCACGCTGCCTGAAATAGCAGCAGAAAGGGACAAAGTGCTCAGAGGTGCAGCTTAGTCTGTGAAGGCTCAGAATTTCAGGGCCAGATCTGGATTATTCAGTCTTCACACACAAAGAGCTTCCCCATGCCAGGAACTCTGTGGGCTGAGCTCTAGCAGCAGCCCCGTTCAGGGTGGCCCCTGTGTCACTGCCCATTTCAGGTGAGCTGATGTGTGTTGGGTGGGTGAGGCACCAACACCACAGCAGTGCTGCACTCAGCCCCACATTTCTAGCCCGTCTTTAGAAAGCCTTTTTTCCCCCTGATGAGATTGGGATCCATTTTTGCTCATCTCTGACAGTCTGCTCACTCTTTAGACAGTCACTCCACATCCTTGCTCCTTTCCAGGTTCCTGTTCAAGCTTCACTCCACTGTGTGAGTGGGTGAGCGTTCCAGTACTGAGATCATTGCAGCTGTACATTTATTTTATCAGAATCTCCCCTACTGCTGCCTTTTTCTTCCATCCTTTCCTCTCCTATTTATCTAATAATTCACCTCTTGGGTCTGAGAGACGTGACCTGTGTGAGGAACCCAGCCTGAAACTGCTGGTTCAAGAACTCTGATTGAGTTACTTTCCCATAACTATGAATATCGAACCTCCAAAACTCGTGTCTAGGACATTGCAACATGCCCTGACTTGCAGTGTCAGCAGCCTGAAATTCTGCCACAGGACTTTCTGTCCTCACAAAACACCAGCACCAGAGGCCTTTCTATTGCTGTTAGTATTTACAGGGGTCTCCTTCCACATGAGAAAGCAACCCCAAGCAAGGCAATCATTTCGCTCCCACAGACCTTCTCCACTCCATTATCCACTACATGCTTTTGTGCATCTAAAGCACAGTTCAGGTGTGTGTGGATAGAATGAAATCAGGCTGCTGAAGTCTCTGTGTTTCAGATGGATAGAGCAGAGCATGGAAAACAAAGTCTTCATGCTGCATTCCTGCAAAAAATGAGATGGAGTTATGCTTCATGAAACGGTCTGGGTTGGGAGGGACATTAAAGCTCATCTCATCCCACCCCTGCCATGGCAGGGACGCCTTCCCCTATCCCAGGTGCTCCCAGCCCTGTCCATCCTGGCCTTGGGCACTGCCAGGGATCCAGGGGCAGCCACAGCTGCTCTGGGCACCCTGTGCCAGGGGCTCACACCCTCACAGGGAAGGATTTCTTCCCAATATCTTCTTTTTCAATCTGAAGCCATTCCTCCTGGTCCCATCATTCCAGGCCCTTGTAAAGAGTGTCTCTCCATCTTGTAGCTCCTTCAGGCACTGCAAGGCCACAATAGGGTCACCTCAAAGCTTTTCCTCTCCAGGCTGGAGAATCCCAGCTCTCCCAGCCTTTCCTCACAGCTCAGCTGCTCCATACCTCTGATCAACTCGGTACCCTCCTCTGGACTCACTCCAACAGGTCAATGAGCTAGGGAAGTTCAGATCCCACAGATTCCCTTCATTTTAAAAGCTGTGGCTCCTGCTAGAGTTGGGTTTTTTAATTGCCAATCCACAAACAGATCCCAGCAGGTCCCTGGCTTGTAAGCACCACTATTTCCTGACCAGCAAAAGGGTTAACTGGACCTCGCTGGGGAGGGACACTGTGTCTGCATAAGCCATTTCAAAGCCTCTGAGCATTTATCATCAATCCTGTCTCCCACCTAATGAGCAGCTAAAGTGATTTTCTATTGCTTGTAATTCACCAGAATTGTTCTAACTGTTGGAAGAGGCAGAATTGACAGGCTAATGCTGCTGCCCGCCTGACTGTCTCAATGGCTCATCGCAGGCCGAGCTGATTGCTGCCTCCGTGATCAGCAGAGGTGCTTCAGACAACATCATTTCACTAATACATCAACAAGCTGAAAGCTGAAAACAAAGGCCAGAGGAGAGCAATCATCAGTCACCATGCGATGCTTAAGGCTAAAATAGGTCAGGGCTGAATACTAAAGAGCACAAGGAAGAAAAAGTGTTCACCTCTATTCCCTCTTTGGGTTTTTTCTCCTCTCTGTCTCTGTGTCAGCCTCCAGGCAAGGTCCTGGTGGTTCTGGACCTTTCCTTCCCTGAGCAGACCGGAGGAAGGTGGAACTGAGGGTAGGTGGGCCAGTTGGGTTGTCCTGATTTGGTTTGTTGTTGCCCTGGTGGGTTTGTTGCTGGCTCTTGGATGACAGAACAGAGGAAAGAGCAGCCACTGAGTACAGAGGAGTGCACTGGAGAGGACTCAGCCTGACACAAGTTCTCCACATGTCAGAGTCAGTGTTTGCTTCTCACTGCCCTTCCCTCAGTCCCAGATATCATGGCAGCTTCAGGAATTAATGTTCTCAGGGATGCAAACCAAATGTGTCCTAAGTCAGACGATACTGATAAAAATTCCAAATATAAACCTGGCTTAAGAATCCCGAGATTTTGTTTTTACAGATACAGGAGTACACACTTATTTGCATATATTGCCTGTAGAACTGGTGGTCTTCTTTAGGGAAAAAACCCAAAAAAGCCTGTATTCAAGTTCTCACTTGGTTGCAGGAGTTGAAATTTTCTGAGAGCTCCTTAAATGATTGGACTCTAGGAAACAAAAAAAGCACTGGGAAAACGGATGTTACAGGGAAGCCTAACTGTGGGTTTTAGCATTCTGGATCTAACTCCTTTTCCTCCTAATTCCTTTCCTCACTGAGGACATGAATGAGCAAGCAAACCTGTTTTTTATCCAGGTGTTCCACCAGGAACTCAGCTGAGCAGGGGGTGCCTTTTCATCTGCCCCTCTGCAGGCACAGGTGGCTTTCCTGGGAGTGGCAGTGGCTGCCAGTGTGGCTTTCAGGATCACTGGAAATCAAAAGCTTTCCTGCATCATCAAGCCCAGACCCCAGGGAAGTCATTTTTACATGGAGCTTTTGCATCCAGCCCTCCATATCTGAGCCAGACACCTTGAAAACTTGAAATACAACAGCAATTCTTCTATGTCCAGTCCATTCTCTCATCATCCTTAAGCTCAACCACAGATGAAATTTGAAGGGATTTATCCAGTCACTGTCATCAAAGCCAGCCTCTAAAGAGAGCTCTGAGTATTTACCCCATGCTGTGTTTATTTATTCACCAAAAAAATGTCTTTGGAGTACAAATTAGGTTTTGAACCTAATTTTCCGTGTGTGCTTTGTCGGGTGTGTAAAACCTGAGCCTGTGTGAGCTGACCATGGTGCTGTCTTAGCAACTGCTGCCTTGGCCTCAGTGGAGGGGATAATTACACTAATTTATTCGGCTGGAGTGATGGCTCTGCCTTCAAACTTCTGAGATGATTGAGAGACAAACCTTATGCTTTCTTTGAAACCAGAGGTCCTGGATTCAATTTTTACCATTGTGACCCAAAAGCAGGCATCATGCTGTGACTTGCAATGGGTAAAAATAGCCAGGAACACAGAGGAGCAAATTCCCTGTCACAGGAACACAAATTACTTGTGCTACGCAGATGCTGGGGATCTTCAGATACCATATGGTTGGTATGTACTAACATAAAGTGCAGCATGAAGAGACTGCAGCCAAGGTGGGATTTGATCCTGTGTCTCCTGAATCCCAGGAGAAAATGCTGACTGTGGAATAACTTAAATTAGCCCCACTAATTGCTTTTCTGGGAATGGTTTGTACCAGTGCTGATTTTAGGGATGGCTGAAGGCACTCAGGAGATTCCTTGGGGGACTTATTTTTTGTGCTAATCTTTCTTAGCTTTTAATGCAGAGGGGCTGGAGGAGGAGCTGGATTGCTGAGGAATCACTGATTTAAGGAGCCTCCCTTGCTCTGATGATGACTGAGTGGACCTAAAGATTTTGCTCTCACTAGCCTGGAGCAAAGAGGCAAAGTTGCCAACATCTTCCTCATTTATTCACAGAATAAAGCCCTCTCATGGCAATTAACCACATCTCCATCTTTGGCTGGCTTGCCTTTCAAACTGCTTGTTTTTCTATAGCTGGGTTCATAAAATGTCTCTAACCAAAGAGAGAAAGGCAGAAAAGGCAGGAAGCTCATCTTCAAAGGAGATTTAAATAGAAAGGATGCTTAGATTTAAAGAAGTGTCCCCACATCCAATAGTGACACATTAAATCACTGAAGTTCCAATAACTCATACAGTATCTCCATGGAGATGTGCACCATATGGAGTTAATTAGTAGAACAACAAAACAATCAATTAGTTCCTTAATTAGTTTTACTAAGAAATGATAACAAACACAAACAATTTATTGAAACAAATACCCAGACCACAATGATGGCTTAATGGCCTCAGTGAAACTGGCTCCATGCTGAGCCCCTCAGTGGTGCTGGGATTGATTTTGGAGATATTGAGGGTAAATGTTTGCTTTGGTCCAGCCAAAATGTTTTATCAGTGTGATCAATTATTTACAGTACTAGAACAGAAAGAGGAGATTGCTGAGAGGTTTTCATTTAAAAACACGTGAACAAAGAGGGGGAAGAAAACCTTAAGTAACAAGGTTGCATCAAGCCAGTATTTAACCTCAAAGCAATGTGGGGAGATTAAAACAACAGGGATTTGCTCCAGCATCATTTGATCCTAGAAATAAATTGACTTTCTGTATCTTACCCAGCCTGGTATTTTTGGTATATACATTACTTGGAGAGGAATGGATGGGGAATGCACAGACCATCCATTAACTCAGACATATTCAAAACAAAGTGGTGCTGGGAAGAGGGATATTGCCAATAAAGCACTTGGCCACAGATCATGGAGGTCACAGTGCACAGGGGGAATTGGCTGGGGTTCTGTGCCGATCTGTATCAAAGGTATTTGGATGAGATTGGTTTTCTTGCATGAAGGGAGACATCTCCACACACCACACCTGCCTGGTGCTGATATCAGGAAGGGCTCAAGAGCTCTGGAGAATGCATTGCCTGTGCCACCAAGAACAGTAAATATCAGAATCAGCTCCTTTGCTGCACTCAGGGCTGTGATTAATTACTTGTTAACAAGATGTTCAAAGTACAACGATTTATCTGAGTTTGATCAGGCAGATTATGGGATATAACATTTTAATAAATTCATTGTGACTATAGATATATGTTAAAATGATAAATAAGCCGAGCTGCTATAGATGTTTTAGATCCAATAAAGCTATTTTTAGAATGTGTTTATGTGATGGACTAACCTATTATTTACCCAGTTGCATTTTTATGAACTAATAATTTTCTTTAAAAATAATGCCCTGACTTTAGAATGGTGTTTTATTACCATCATCTCCCCCATAATTCTTCTTTTCCCAATAAATGGATCTTTTTGTTTAAAAAAATAAATAAAATAATCCTATTTTTTGCAGCTTTGGAGAAGGCTCAGCCCTTACAGCCAGAGGCTGTGTGGGAATGATGCTCAAGATGCAGATTGTGAGCAGCCATGCCCAGAGGGGACACATCTGGCAGCATTCTGTGGGGGAAACTCCTGTGAACAGCCTGTCCCAGCTGGGATGTGACAGCAGGGGACCAGCTACTGAAAAGGGCTGGCAGAGAGAAATGCAAGCTCTTGTGGAAGTCACCAAAGCCAGTGCAGCTTTGGTTTCCTGAGCGCTGTGTGGAGATCTGGGGGTCTGTCCTGCTGGATCAGGGGGCAAAGGGGAGCCCCTCTTTATGGCCTGGCTTTAGGGGCTCAGTTTCCACCTGAGCAGGCTGTGGGTGCTTTCCAAGGCAGCCTTTTTTTCAGGAAATGGCTTCAGGACTGGCTCCCAAGAGGAGCTGGCTCTGTTGGTCACGTCTGCTGTCCCTGAAGAGGCTGATTTAAGACAAAAGCAACCCCTGCTTTCCAGCTCTCAGCACCTATGGCTTTGTACAGCACCTGCAGTTGCTCTGCTCCCATTTTTGGAGGCCATGTCAAGTAGCTGTTCCAACCTTGTGGGTACAGCTTATTATTTTGCTGAGGAATTGGGATAAAATGTCATTTTCAGGTCTGGGTAAACCAACTCCTGGCTTTGTCCTGCAGGACATCATGGGGTGTTCCACACACACAGCCACTGTCTCCAGCAGCCCAGCAGCTCCACTTGGGGGCTGAGGAGCTGAGGATAAATCCCTGCTTGCAGCCAGGCTGGTGGTTAGAATGTAAATGTCTAAACTTGGGAGGAGTGACCTCTGTTAAGTGGTTTAATGCAGTCTGTTGCCAGGAGCTCATGAATTCTGTATTACAGCAAGTAGTTCCATGAGATAGCAACTATCTTACTAATAAAACAACCTCAACATATTTATCACAATAACTCAGACACAGAGAAAGTATAAATATCTTTTATACTGGGAAATGAACTGGCTGCCTATAGGCATCCTCTTTGCTTTATTGATTTAACCCTTCACAGGTGTCTGCCAGGGATTGGTGCAAACCTGCTGCAGCAGAAGAGCTTTAAAAGGATTAAGCACTGATGCTGTGTGTCTGCACAACCTCTCCAGTTCAGCAGGATTCAGGATGTTTTACAGGTGTACCAGCAGACCTGCGGGGTGGATGTGACAAGCCTTGCTTCATCAGCTGCCAAAATGCAGCTGTTTGTGAACTCGAGGTGCAGCAAAGCAGATTTCTTGCACTTTGAAGTGTATTTAGGGGAGGGAGGGAAGGAGAAAACCCCCTGCAGCTGAGGCACTCTGAATAATTTCAGGGGGCAGGAGGCTGATGCTGTTGTTTGACTCAGGCCATCAGGTCACAGCAATGCTTGGCATCACCTTGTGCTTCCAGATCCTGCTGGGTCTCGAGTGGGCTGTAACTGGTTTAAGGTGCCAAAAGGGGAAAACAACACCCAGAGAAGCTGTGGGTGCTCCATCCCTGGGTGTGTTCAAGGCCTTGGAGCAGTGGAAGGTGGCCCTGCCCTGGCAGGCATGAGTTTTTACATCCCTGCAGCCCAGAGCACCCTGTGCTTCTGTGGTTCTGTGGTCAGTGACCTGCTGAGAGTGCAGCAATGCCTGGCTGCTCTCAATGGATGTCCTACTAAAAATCTGTCACCAATACCTTGATTTTCAGTCCTTTCCATGGCTCCCATGGCACATCAGGCCCTTTTTGGGGGTTTTCAGAGGGTCACAGAGCCAGGGGACACTTGCTGAGCACAGACACCATCCCCTGTAGCTCAGAGCAGCCTTGTTGCCAGCACTGACCCTGTCTGACTTGTGTTATCTTGTGTGGCCAGAGGCTGCAGTGGCACTGGATGGATTTTTAAAGCCCGTGGATATGGTCAGGTAGAGCTGATTCCTCCACTCCTTAAGGGATTTAGGACAGGGAGACTTAAAAGTTATTATGGACTAGCTAAAATCTCTTGTGAGTGATCAAGTCTAAGTGATAAAGATAGTCGTGTTCTGGAGTGATAAAAGCCCAATTTCACAGGCCATCCACACTGGTTTTCTTGAGATAGATAATGTTCCTACCACACACATCTCCCCATCTCCCTTTTTTTTTTTTTTTTTTTTTGGTTAAGATCTCCTTTCTTTTAAAAATGAAGTGGAATGTTGGAGTTGCTGAAGAAGCAGCACTTTTAATGGTCATTTTAGCCCCAGAAAATGTCTTCCAATATTTCAAGCACTGGCAAAGTTTGGGGAGAAGAAAAAAAGATTTTTGAGTTTCTTTTCCTTTGAAATATGGACTGGATAGAGAGAAGAGAAGGTCAGTGCTGCAGTGGCTGCAACAGCAGGGGAGGAGAAAAATGTCAGGGCTGCTTTTGATTGGTATTATGATCCTACTTAGACCCACTAAAATGGGTCAACTTCAGGTATGAACAACTCAAAATGTGGCAGCACCCCATTTTGGTGGCACATTTTGGTGGGAGAAGGGTGGGCAGCCCTGCTGAGGCACCCTTCTCCCCGCAGCTGCACTCCCTGGTGCCTGCATGGGGAGTCCCTCTCAGGCTGGTTGTGATGCTTGATTTACAGCTTTAACTCCTCTGTGTGGTGGGAGAATGTTTTCAGCTGTGAAATCCCTGTGAAATCGAGATTTTCCTGCATGTTGAACTTCATGCCCTGTGAATAAGCAGGGTCCTGCTGCAGGGGGGCTCTGCAGGCTGGAGGCTCTTCGTGCCCAGGATGCTGAGGGCACCAATCCTGCTGCACACCAGGCACTTCTGTGGGGCATTTTTGGGGTCCCCCGTGGCAGGAAGGAAATTATGAATCTGACTCATGTTCTTAGAAGGCTAATTTATTATTTTATGATCTATATTATACTGAAGAATGCTATACTAAAACTATACTAAGGAATAGGGAAAGCATACAGAGAGAAGGCTAAAAGATAATAATGAAAAATTGTGATTCCTTCCAGAGTCCTGACACAGCTGGACATGATTGGTCATTAAGTTAAAACAATTAACAAGAAACCAATGAAACAATGACCAGTTGGTATACAATGTCCAAACCACATTCCAAAGCAGCAAAACACAGGAGAAGCAAATCAGATAATTATTGTTTTCATTTTTCTGTGAGGCTTCTCAGCTTCCCAGGAGAGAAATCCTGGCAAAGGGATTTTTCTAGAAAATATGATGGTGACACTTCTGTACTTCTGAAAAGCTGAGCCACTGCAGTGCCCCTTTGCCTTTGCTCCCTGTGGTCCCTGATCACAGAATTGCAGGATGGATCACTGAAGGGGAATCAGGGACAGACAAAGGTGATACAGAGACTCCATCATCAGAAGGCGTGAAAAAGCACTTTATTATTAGAAATCCACAGTTCTTATAGAAACAATGGTGGACCTGAGGCTTGATTGGCCTTGAGGAATCTTCTCTCACCTATTGGTCAACAACTCCTTCTTGCAAACATCTCTGACAAACAGAGATTTCTTGCCAGGTGCAGAGATTGAGATAATAAGCATTTTAATTCTTTCTCTGAGCTTTCTCACAGCTTTCCAGGAAAATCCTGGGAGAGCTGTGTGTCTGTCTGTCCAGAGGATATGGGATTACAACAAGAATGGTTTGGGTTGGAAGGGGTTTTAAAGCCCTACTCATTCCAAGCCCCTGCCATGGGATGGACACTTCCCCCAGCCCAGGCTGCTCAGAGCTCCATCCAGGCCAGCACAAAAGCTCTCTGTGTTAACCTGGAATTCACACATGAGCAGCATTCCCTGCTGACAGGAAAGCACACCCCAAAATCAGACCTGTGCATGATTCCAGAATGATTTTATTAACCCTAAAGGCCTCCAGCTGCCCCGGGGCTTTGCTGCACCCTGATCTCTGCAGAGGGGTGGAAGGGGCAGTGCCAGGGAGGAGCTGCTGAGGCAAGGGGGGGATGAAATCTCTCTCATTTGCCTGTTTCCCACAGCTGTGCATTCACCCAGCCCCCCTTTGCAAGGCCAGTGCTGTCCCAGGCCACTGCAGCCGCGTTACAAAGGGAAAGGGCTCCCTGACAGAGGTGGAGCTGTAGTTAAAGTGCCTGGTGGGGACCTCCAAATCCACCTGACCTCGCCACAACCCACAAATGGAGACTTCTGGATCTCAGAATTTGTCTCTCCCTTGCCTTTTTAAAAATTTTTTCTCAAGTCTTTTAGACTGATGAAACCTCAATTATCTTAAACTCAGAGCTAAGCAAACTGAGACAGCTGTCTGAGCACACGACTGCTCTTGCCCATTTAGATCAGACACTTTCCCTCTAATCTTTTCAAATTCTTCTAACACACACTTTATTTTTTAATGTCCAACTTTTTTCTTTTTTTTTTCCCCCCCTGGAGCTGCAATCTTCTAAACCACTGACAACAAAAATCCTTTTGCTGTCTCTGGTCCGTGCTGTTTTCCCAGCTCAGGGACATCTGCAAAAAGCAGCAATCCCCCTGCAGACTGATCTCTCTTTGCATAAATACAGTGGTTATGGAAAGGTGTTCATTCCATTTTCCACAACCTGTCATGTTGACTTTATAATGAACCAGTTACTCAGCTCTGGAAAGCAGATGGAAACCTCTGCTGACAGCCCCTGTCAAAGGAATGGGCAGGAAGAAGGAAGGAGAAAAGAATTGCTGGATATGAACTCCTGGTTCTTACATGGACAGTGGCAGGAACTGAGGAAGGATGCAGGTTGTGAACAGGATTTAAAGGCCTGATCAATCACCACCATGATGGAAATGCTGCCATCAAATAATAATAAAAAGATCTATGACTGGTTTTGTACCATGAGTTATCTTTGCTGGCACAAGCGATGTGAAGGTGGTGTTTTGGGAAGGGAATCAAGCAGCAGGTAATCAGTCTATTTACATACTCTGAGCCACAGTGGATGCAAAAACCCTGAGGAAATGGCAGAAAGGAGCATTAGGGGAACTGATTTAATCTCTGCTGTTATTGGCTGCACAAGCCAGGCTGTTTGATGGATATACATTCATATTGCTTCTCTCCTCTTTCAGCCTCACCCAGCATCTGTCACCCTGCCCAGCCCTGCTGACAGACAGCCCTGCTGACAGAGCCCTGCAGATCCCACCTCAGGATCATCCTTCCAGGCTGCACCAGTCTGGATTTCTCCAAGGAGCTCCCTGGGAGCTGTGCTGGCAGCAAAGGCAGCTGCTCAGACCTGGCACAACCCGAGTTTGACAGAGTTTTCCAGGAGCAGAACATGCTCCCTATGCATGGTTATAAAAATCCAGGTGCAATGGGAGGGGCTAGAGCCTCACCCCAGAGTTCTAACTTAGTTTTCTAAGGAATTGAGATGTCTG
This sequence comes from Fringilla coelebs, assembly GCF_963513975.1. Classification (NCBI taxonomy): domain Eukaryota; kingdom Metazoa; phylum Chordata; class Aves; order Passeriformes; family Fringillidae; genus Fringilla; species Fringilla coelebs. The sequence continues at coordinate 5,896,669 of NC_140047.1, read as the reverse complement.
TGATAGTCCAGGCACCTGCCAGACTCCACGTAACAATTTCCAAACCTTTGGGCTTGTGTCAAGCAAACTTGGCAAATGGATCAAGGTCTCAAAAAATTTAAATTCTTGTGGATGTCAGGAAAACAGATGGATGGAGGAGAAGAGGAGCCCTAATAATAACCTCAGGCTGTAGTGTTAGCTCAGCTCTTAATAGACATCAGGAATTTTAAAGGGGCATTGAGTCCTAAGACATAAATCCTTAAATTATCCAGTTTCCTTGGTTCTGCTGCTCAGGGAGCTGCTTCTTTAATCTGGTATTGTTTCTGAAACTTAAAACCCTTAGGAGAGCTTCCAGGCAGTCTCATTCATCCTAAACACACTTCTTTTTTTCCTCCCCCCTGATGATATCGTTAGAGCCAAAATCCCTTGAAAATAAAAACTAAAAAGATGATGACATTTGATGTGATAAATCCTAATGCTAAGTGGCAGAGGCAGCCACAGCCTGCCTGATGACAATCACCAAGCTCAAACCGAGCTGACGAGCAGCATTAAGCAGGACAACAGCCAGATGATTGTCTTCTGTAATTTTGTTGAGGAGCACAAACAGGAGGAATCCAAGGGGAGGTGTGTGTGTGCATCTCTCCCTGCACTCAGGAAAGGCTCTGCTCTGCTGTCACGGCTCCAGGGCCTCTGCTCAGTTATTTTGAGGCCAAGGTCAAAGATCAGCAGATGCCCAGATGCCTTCAGGCTGACAGCGAAGCCAACCCAGCACCTCCTGTCCTGCCAAGGTTTGTGCAGCCAGCATCCTTCCCCTCTGCCTTTGACTTTCCAAGTGAATAATCAATAACTGTTTACAGCTCTAGGCAGCCTTGAAATTCCTGCCTAGCCCCAGAGGGTGACCCTTTCCCCTCTCCCACCCTGCCTGTTAGTTACACATGCAGGAGGGGCTGTCAGTCTCAGGGATGGGATTTATTGCCCTGGGAGTGTCAGGGGGAGAGGGTTCAACTGCAGCTGACAGGAGGCCACACAGGAGGGTTTGATCCACTGAAATGCAGGGTGGTGGATGGACAAATCCTATCCCAAAGTCTGAGTCCCACCTGCTAAGCCTTTCTTTGACCTGCCCTTTCCTGGCTGCTGTAGAGGAGTGACCTGTGGCTGTCTGTGCTCCTGCTGGCTCTGCAGGGCTGGGTGCAGTCACTGAGACTTGTGTTGGGCAGCCAGCCAAGGAGAGAGGCAAAATAACCCCTAGGAAATCCTTGCTCCATCTTTCTGGTCTGTTCCATGTAATATTTCCCTGTGGGTTGTGGAAGCCTCCTACAAAGGAGGTAGGAGGGAGACCCTGAGAAGGGACTGGAGGACTGGAAGTATCTTGCACGAGAACTTAGGTGGATAATAGGGGTGAAGTCAACTTTCTGCCAAGTTTCCAGCAGCCAGATGAAGCTAACTCACTCCAGCACACCAAATAAAAGGGATGTGGGGCACAAGCAGGGCTGAGAGTAGAGCCCATGCCCTGGTGGCACATGGCAATGAGCAGAACAGAGGGACAGAGGGTTCTCATCCACCCCAGCAGGGTGTGGGGTGCTCATCACTGTGCCTGGAGCTTGGCTCAGCTGCTGGGGGGATGTTTGGAGCCAGGGACAGGGGCTGAGGTGTGGATGGCTGCCCAGCACAGGATGGAGGTGGAGTGGGCAGCAGGGCTTGGCAGGACGTGGTGGAGCTCTGCCTGCTTGGAGTGCACCTTCCTCCACATCAAACAGCCAGGCAGCAAAGGGAAAGTGTGCTTGGAATAAACACAGCCCTGCTCCTGGGAGTGCTTCAAAGGAGCCCCAGAGCTGGGTGCATCCTATAAATAACTCAGCCTTGAGCACCCTGCTGCCCCTGAGGTGCCTTTTGAAAGTGGGAGGCAAAGCCAACCCCCCTGGAAGAAAGTCAGAGGAGAATTGCAGGGGGCAGCTGAAGGAAGGGAAGGACTCTTTGACTTCTTGGAAAGGAAAAAGCATCTGCCAGGACATTAATCCAGGCTGATCAGTTCTCATGGCTGGGAAGGAGCTGCTGCTGGTGTGCAAAGCTGGTGTGTACAGACAAGAGCGCTCTCAGATATTTTTTAAAGAGCCCTGAAGAGAAATGTGATTTTTCTGTGGAACTCCTGAGAGTTTTTAAGCGTGGATTTGTTTGGGTAAATTGTGAGTGAGTGCCCTCCCGTGAGCACACCGGAACGACTGTTTAATTGGCCCACACCTGGTGTTGATTATGATGCTTCTGGTTTTTTTCACTTCCTAACTCCCTGCACTGTATCTCATTTTGATCAGGCTCGCTGCTGTACCCCACAGCTTGGCTTTGGCATGCCCAGTGCAAAGTGTAAAGAGTGCTGGAAAAATGATGTGCAAATCTCCCCACCTCGATGTAATCAAGCATTAAGAAGCAGAGGTATGAGCTGCTCAGCCTGGCTGGGAAGTTTGGATTTGGCTCTGAGAGGGGCAGAGGAGTTGGCTGTATCTATTTTTTAACAGCTTCCCTCCATTCACTGTTGGATGCACAACGATACTTAAGTGAAAATAAATTCATTGCTGGCCATTACTGGTGACTGTGCAGGCAAATGCCTGGAACAGTTGCTGGTCTGAGGCATCAAGGATGTGCCTTAGCACTGCAGCCCTGTTTTGCCTACAATTAATTAACTCCCAGACAGCTAATTGGACCTTCAAGTGCCTTGGCCATGGTCTGGACCAGTTCTGTGGGTGTAAATGCAGAGGGTGCTTAGTAATTAATTTGTTTCAGTCAGATCTCTGGGTGCTCACCTGCGAATCAAAACCCTTTTCATGTCTAAAATGGGAAGTTCCAATTTAGGATTTGTATTTATGGGGCTCCCAACGGTCTCTGTGTCTGCAGAGGCAGAAAGAATAGACTTCCACTTGACATAGTGTGGATATGAACAGAAAGGGGGAAAGAAGCACCAGCAGCTTCTTCAAATGTTGAATTTTTTATTTTTTTTTACCTCCCAGGGCTGTAGATTTAAAATAATCTGGCTTTGAATCTGAATAGAAACTGAAAAGCAGAAGAATTTGGGAAGGGGTGGTGCTCATGCAAGGCATTAGCTGTTAAATTATAGCCTTGCTATGAAAAGCAGTTGTGTCTGTGTGAGTGTGCAGGGAGAGGTCACAGTAGGGAGGTGTGGGCAGGAAAATGTTTTTGATTTAATACACAGCTTTTTCTCAGTCCTTTGGAGACAACTTTTGCAAGAAAACAAGAAATTTTCAAGGCTGGTTTCTGCATAATATTCCAGGATTATGCAAATGAACAAACCAAAGCCCCCAGCCCAACATCAGAGCTCTGGGTGGGTACCCAAGAACCCTTCTCAGAGGCTGCTGTGTTGTTTTCCAACCTGAAGCCTTTCTCTCCACGCAGGTCCAACCTTTATTAAAAAGATGAAACATCTGGAAGTGTGTGTGTGTGTTTGTGCTTGTAAAGAGATCCTCTGCACCAAGCCTGAGTCTCCTCTGAGCTCGTTAACCGGCTGCAGACTTTAAATCAGGGCTGCGAGCAGAGCTGAGATGTGGGGAAGAACCCACCTGGAGAGAAAGACTATTTTTCTCAAAGCCCTCAAAGTTTACTCAGCTGGTTGAACAACAAACTTCATTGCTTTGGCTGAAATGCTAAAAGAGACAGAGAGGGAGCAGTAGAAGAAAAAAAGTGAGTGGAGGAAATGAGGGAAGGAACGAAAGGATGGAGGATTGCCTCCATCCTTCATCCTCCATCCTCCATCCTCCATCCTCCATCCATTGCTTTGCTTGACAGAGATCTGTTAGCTAGCTCAGGGGGTGGAAGAGCAGAGCCTGTGCCAGTCCAACACAGCCCTGTGCCCCAGGGACATCTCTCCAGCTTGCCAGCCCAGCATGGGTCACTCACTGCTCACAGTTCCCTGTCTGGATCCACTGTGAGTTTGGTGGCCCTAATTCCAATCCCAGAGCAGGCACACAACCCCTCCAAGGGAAATTTGCCATGATATGAGACAGAAAAACTGCAGACACAGCAATCTGGTGACCTGTCTGCTGCCAAAGCTGCCAGCCACACTGCCCAGAGAGCAAAGCAGCAGTTCTGTCATCCTCCCCTGTCCCTTCTCACTCTCCCTGTCCTCCTGCCCCAGCGCAGATGGAAACTTTGATGCTTATTACTCCAAGCATTAACTTTTTCTTTTGTTGTGACTGTTTCCTTTTGCCTTATTCATTTTGTTTAGGACTGAGGAAAAGTCCTTTTCTAGTCTGGTAATAGCCTACAGCCATGAGCCAGTGAGCTGAGATTTCCAGAGAGATAAAAAAAAAAAACAGAAGAAAATATGTGAGGAATTGGAATGACAAGGTTTCTGCTGGTAGATTGTGATACAGAGAAATGAAGTCCCAGGCCAACAGGCTTTGGCAGCTGAGAAATGCTAGTGCTGGCATGGTCTGTCTGGCAGACAGGCAGGCAGAGGGGATGAGCTGGTGGGGGAATGGGGTATGGAAAACACTTGCAGGAGGCTGTACAATAGAAGGAAATCTAAATTTTGAAGCAAACACTCGAGCCAGCCTCATGTGCAGCATAGCTGTGGGTATTATACACAGTTTTCTCTGCCTCTTTAACCTGGAGAGACCTGCAATGCAAACAGGGGAGAGTGTTTTCATCTGGTCTGGGAAAGGTACAGGTCCCAGGGCGCTTGGCTCCGTCAGCTCAGTGGCAGTGAGAGCACAGAACAAGCTGCTGTAGCTGTTCTGGGGGATTTGCAGGCCCTGAGAGCTCTGCAGAGCAGGCTGTGCTGTGGGCTGTGCTCTGCTGGAGACAGCTCACAGGAGCATCTGTGTGTTTGCAAAACTTGTCTTCACACATCTCAGACAAGTGCAATGCTCTTCCAGGCTCCAGCAAACTGAAGGTCAGGAGAGTTCCCTGCGGACAACAGTGATAAAATCCTGCTCTTGCAGACAGGCAGTGCTGGGCAAGATTGGGCTGGGGGATTAAAACCTCATTTCTGTTCCATCTCTTTTGGCAATCCCATTTCCCCACTCACAAATCGCCTTTGTTGCCTGCTTGCCCCTGGCATGTGGCACTATCTGAGCACAGACTCCAGCAGCACTGGGGCAGCCTCTCCTGCTCCCACCTTTAGCCCCACCATCCTGCAGAGGGGTTTGCCCCCTCTTTGGGGTGTGCAGCAGAAACAGCTGGATCCCAGCTGCAGCTAGGTGCACACAGAGCTGCTGGAAGGGGGGGATCAGTGCAATCCTGCACCTCCATCCCGGGACAGAGCCTTTCCTCTCTTGCTCTGTGGCTTTGAGGTGGAATAGGGTAGAAGTTATTTATCCCTCTGTGGAATTTGTGCTTTTCGTGGAGGTGGCCAGGGAGGAGAACCAGAACAAAATGCAACTGATTTTAAGCTGACCCAGAAACCTGTGTCTCCTAGAATCTTTTCTTCTAAATGCCTTAGGCTAGATCTGACCCTGTGGCCAAGCCAAAGGAGGCTGTTATCAAACTGAGCTCACAGCCCTTGATATGCAGCAAATCCTCCTGGTGATCACTCTCAGCCTCTGTTCCTGTCCTTCTTCTCCTTCTTCTTGTACCCCATCTTCTGCTGTGATGGTGACACTTCTGGGTTGGTTTAGAGTAGAGACAGACTGTCTGACACAGGTGATGGGTATTGGACAATTATTGTAAATAAAGTACAGGTAGTTCTTAGTATAAAAAGCCAACACCGCCCCGAGGGCAGGGACTGTGCCACAACCCGACCTGCCAGACAGACCTTGGTGGGTCAGAGAAAGAATGTAATAGAAAAGAAAAATAAACAACCTTGAGAACCAGAGCTGAGGATTCCTGTCTTCTCCTTTGGCCTCAGGGCTGGGAAAAAGAGACTTTCTAACACCTCGGGGTCATCTGAACACCAGAGACCTCGTCACTGCCCGTCTCAAAAAAGGATTTTCTGTTGCTGCTGCTGAGAGCAGGAGCTGGACTTGGCTTCCTCAGCTCTCTCCTCTGATCCTCACCCTGTGATAAATCTTTCAGGCTGTCCAGCCCTGCTCACCTGGTTGTGCTTGCTCTGGGATGAGACCTGCTGCTCTCTCCTAATCCCTGTCAGGGCTATTCCAACTCATCTGTGGGACTTGAGTTGCTCAAGAGTTTTTAGAGTATTTTAAAAGACAATAACAAGCACAGCCTTTTTATTAAAAATATTAAAGAAGTGTATTTTTCATTAAAAACATGCCTTTTCCTAAAATATTCAGTCTCTTCTCTAACCCCTTGAATTGTAAACATTTTCCAAATGCACACTGACATATTTGGTTTATTAGCACCTGTGTTTGCAGTAAATGTTTTCATTAAAACATTGCACCATAAGTTTCTGAGGGAAAAAAAACAAGAACAGCAAAGAAAAAATGAGCATATTTTTAATCTTTCAGGATGAAAACAGTTCAGAATTGTTGTGTGAAATTAATTTCAGGATTTTTAATCAGCTTTAACCAGGTGGAGGAGGCAAGGGAAGCAACTGAGGGACACCAGAAAATGGCAATAGAATTGTCAGCCTGGATCAGGCTGTGACTGTGGCTACCAGTTGTGGCTGTGGCTAATGCCAGATGCTTCTAAAGAAGATGTAAGCACATCACAACAAAAACATCACAGAATCACAGAATATCCTTGGCTGGAAGGGACCCAGAGCAGGATAATCCATCTCCCCCCAACTCCCTCTGACTCTAATTCACGCTGTTTTCTAGGAGAACTGTGTGAAGTCTCTTCCAAGGGTTTGTAGTCTTCACTGCTCAAATTCCAGGCATTCTCCTTATCCAAGTGAGTGGCCATCCCCCCAGCAACCTTGTTAAATTTTTATTCTCAGAGCTTTCCACTGGCGGTGAAACAGGCAGGGAAGAAACAGTCCCTTTTATCAGTTTGGAATTTTCTGCTTCTTAAAATCCCATCAGCTGCCTCTTTGTTCTCCTGTCATGAGACCTGCAGAGCAGAGCTCCCAGCCCACCCTCTCCAGCCTGGCCCTCATTGCAGACAACTTCCCAAATTCCTTTTTGCATTTGTCCTGTACAGAACAGAGTCTTTTCTCCATTTGGGGCTTTCCTCAGATCCCTTTAAGGACCTGCAGTTTTTCAGTGCCCTTTCTCAGCGCTGCACACAACCCTCCAGAGGTTCAAACCATGGATCCTGCACAGGAATGTTTGTTGAAATCCTTCTGCATCAACTTCCAGGCCTTGTTCCTTGGGCTGTCTATTGATAATGACTCTGAGTGGAGAGCTGAGATCTTGCACTGCACGTTTGCAGGGGTTCTCAGCTGAGAGAGCACAGCCCCTTCTCCTTACCCCTGGACCTGAGCCCTCTCTGCAGCAGAGGGGAGGGAGATTTTCCACCTCAGCTGGTACAAATTTCCACGAGTGGTGTGGCTGGAGGCAAAGATGCTGTTGGACATTTGCTCCCTGCAGGCTGATACCCAAAAATGAGACATTCTGGTCCTGCCTGAGACAGACCAGATAAACACCACCAAGGTTTCTGGGTGAGATGAGCTCCTTGGTCCAGTTTCTGCTGGAACAGCCTCTCAGCAGGGCTTTCAGCAGCAGGAAGGGCTCAGAGCTGTGCTGTTTGCTCTCCAGGCTGCTGAGGGCTGGAAGTGAAGAAGTGGAAGATACCAGGCAGATCAAAGTATGTGGAACAGATTAATGACAGTTTTGAATAAGAAAGAGCTTTAAAGAACAGAGTAAATGTTGGGGAGTGTGTGGAGGGAGTTCTAAAAGAGATAAAGCAGGCCCTTTAATAAACTAGAAAAGGAATAAAATCAATGATGGCTGAGTTACAAATAACACAGTCGAGCCACTGAACTCTTTTCAAACTAGCCCTTTGCAGAAAAGCACAAAAAAACTGGGACAAACAATTAGGAGGCATGAAGACCTTGTCAATAGAACTGTTGATAAGGAACAGATAAAATGGATACTTAAATTAAATACAGCAGAATTCCTTTTTTACTGATCATTCCTCCTAGTGCTCACCCAGCTCTTTGGATCAAGCCTTCCTTTCAGCAGCCAGCTCCCATTTGTGTTGATGTTTGCTGTTTGCTCAGACTGCTCAGCAGGGCTTTTGGTCAGGAGGATTAGACTGAAAAGTTATTTCTCTGATTTTCTTTGATGTTTTCAAAGGTGGAAAAACCCTCATGCTCTTGAGGGTCCATAAATCTCTGAGCCAGTTTAATGAAGTATTGGCTCAAGCCATTTATAATTTCACTTATCTATCCTGGCATTAAAATGCCCTGCAGAACTCACCTCATTCTCCCAAGATGGAGATTCTGGTTTTACACATATGTCTGATCTGGAAAGCTTAGAATTTCATGGGTCTCATGTGGTAACAATTCAGTACTAATAATCATCACCCACTGAAGTCAATGGGAGGGTTTGCACTGAAGAAAATGGCAAGCAGTTTGGCCTCTGCAGAATCAGTTTTTAAAATAAATATTCATAAGAGAGTTCACCCTTTATGGGCACAACAGAACATCTATGTGAGCAACAGTCTGGAGATATGGTTTATTGATTTGGCCAAAACATGCCAAATCACCAGGATGCCATCAGAGAAACTGGGATTTGATTTTTTTTTTTAATTTTTTTTTTTTTTGCTGGATGGTTTGTAACTTTTTCTCTTCTGAAGATTAGGTCCTGTGGGTGGTGCTGCCCTAAAAATGAGGAAACAAGAGAGACTGGCAATTACTTTTGTGTCTACCCAGCTTCTGTTCCAAGGGATGGGCAGGGAAACTGCTGGAGTCTCAGCCCTGCCATGACCTCTTTTGTGACTGTGGGCAAACCACGTCCCATTTCAGGTGTGCAAAGCAGCACGAGGTTACTCAGGAGAGGGTCCAAAGCAGCTGAGGAGAGGGGCAAGCTCTTCCTGGAAATCAGCATGGGAGGAGACAGCATTTCTGTAGGTTTCTGTGAGGAATGGGATATGCAGGCACAGGAGACTCTCCAAAGCCCAATGAGTTCAGAGGAATGGGAATGGGAATGGGGATGGGAATGGGAATTGGGAATGGGAATGGGAATGGGGATGGGGAATGGGAATGGGACTGGGAATGGGACTGGGAATGGGAATGGAATGGGAATGGGGATGGAATGGGGATGGGGATGGGGATGGGAATGGGAATGGGACTGGGAATGGGAATGGGGAATGGGAATGGGAATGGGAATGGGGATGGAATGGGAATGGGAATGGGAATGGGAATGGGGATGGAATGGGAATGGGAATGGGAATGGGAATGGGAATGGGGATGGGAATGGGAATGGGGATGAAATGGGACTGGGACTGGGAATGGGGAATGGGAATGGGACTGGGAATGGGGATGGAATGGGACTGGGGATGGGAATGGGACTGGGAATGGGGATGGGAATAGGGATGGAGATGGGAATGGGACTGGGAATGGGGATGGGCAGCAGAGGAGAGCAGGCAGTGAGCAGGGCTGAAAACGCTGCCCAGCCGAGACATAGATACTCCACATCAATCTCAATGACCCTAAGTAGTAAATAAAGTGTTAATTCTGCACTTTATTTACTTTATTTATATCTGCAGTTAATTCTGGCTGCAGATTATACTCCAGGGGAGTGACTGCAAACACTGCAGGTAATGAAATCACCCAAACTCCCGAGTGTTCAGCAGTCCCCATGCTGACTGGAGTTCCTTCTGTGGCCTGTTTTTCTTTCATTTGTGCTGGTGTGAATCACAAGAGAAGTGAGTTGAGTTCTGTAACAATTACAGGCTTGTCATCTTGTCACAGACCTGCAAAAAGTTATTAAATTCTACGCGATAATTAAGTTATTTACCATTAGCTTCTGGCCTGGGTTTAAATGAACAAAGAATGAAGACAGTGCAGTGTATCCTGGGATGAAAACTCCAAAACAGAGGAAGAAGATCCCATTCAAGCTTCTGTCTTTTCCACTTCCACTACAGAATAGTTCTGAAAGGAAGGCGGGAACAGGCAGAGAGCTGTGGGTGGTTTCCAACAATGAATCATAAACAAGGATGGAAAAATAATAAAACAAGAGTACCCACTCTGTCTTCCCTTATGGTGAATGTGGACCACACTGCAATCAGATTCCCACCTAAAAAAATATTTCTCAAAATTGGTGTTAAATATTTCATTGTTTATTAACAGCAAGGAAATTCAACAAGAAATAGTGCCTGTGATTTGTTAGCAATATTTATCTATTTTGTTCTTACACAGCAAATCTGAGAGATATTTCACAGTCTTCCTTATAATGGTGATGCTAGAGATATAAACTGCATTATTAGAAAAAAATGCATAATAGCAATACAAAAAGAGCTGATTATTAATAAAACACTGTCAGATTAACTAACAGTGAAGTAAAGCCTATCTAGTAAGTGCTTGAGAGATAATTCTTTATGCCGAAGTGGTATTTTACTCTTATGCACTAATAAAAAATTGCTTTAAACTTTCCATGAGATTAAAATAGAAGAGTTTGTTTTTTCTTTTAAAATGGCCAGTAAAAATTCAAGCTAAAAGTAAGCACTGAACAATAGGCAGCAGTGTTGAAATCCTATTATGGGCAAGATCACATTTCAAAGCAAGGGTGCTTTTCATATTTTCAAGTGCCAAATAGCATCTGATACTGCAGTGTTTCATTGGCTGAGCAGCTTTTTATCCAAGTGCTGAAATTCCTTGTACTTTTTGGGGTGTGGTCACAGCACAGTGAGGGCAAGGGGGGGTTCCCCACGGCTGCTACAGGGACAGGAATTGATTTCAAGGCACAGCAAAATAGGTGTGGGTGTAATTAGAGAAAAATAAAGTCTGCAGTGATCACTGTTCCAGAACACAAGTCTGATTTGGTCACAAATCCACAAGAAAACCCAGCCCAGGACACTTCAGTGGGATGCAGGAATGGGAGCCAGACTGAAGAAATCCCGAGGGGGGTGATAAAAATAATGGTTTGTGAGATAAGGGGAGGGAGGAAATCTGAGCCCCCGCAGTTCACAGTGTGGATACCCCAAATCAAACACTTCAAACTCACATTAATATTATGAAGCATCCACGTGAACAAATATTGACTCTTCCTGTGAATTCAGGTGTAAGTGCACAGGTAACTACAGCTGTGCTGCAAAGGGTAATTGCAGCTTATACATACATGGCCCCTCAGTGAAATAACAGACAACCCACACAAGGAAAAATGCAAAGCACATCCTTGTTCTGGGCTGCAACCAGAAGTTAGAATAATACAAATAATAATATTAAAGAATAAAAAGAATAATTTGTGAGCCAAAGTTTTGAGACAGTTGAAATAACTATAATAAATCATTTTGGGCTATAACTGAATGAAGCAAAGCTGGAGATGTTTATTGGCAAAGCTTTTCCATGGGAGCACTTTTCTGCATGATGGGAGAAAACCTGGACTTGGTGGCTGACACCACTGAAAGTAGAGGATGTAAGACTGGGGGCAATTTCCCTGCCAGAGCAGGAGGATGACCAGGTGAGCACTGATCCAGGATAAAAGAGGAGGAAACTTGCCTTTTTCAATTTCCCACCCATGTCAGGTGCTGCAAAATTTGCAGCAAATCTCTTGGTACCAGCAATAAAGAATTTTCACACTCAAGGCTGTCAGTGCTCCTGGCTGGTTTGTGCTTCTTAGAGTTTGTAGGGTAAAAAGTTCCCCCAAATCAAGAGACTCTTTCTTCCTACCCCCATCAAAACCAGCCACCAGAACCCCACAGTGTTTATAGGCTGATTGATCTTTTTCATTTGAAGAAGTATATAGCTCTTTAAAGGTATTTATTTGGCTCTCTTGTGACATTCCTGGTTTGTAAACCACCTCAGAAAACCAATTTCAGATTTAAGCAAGGTTTTTATTATAGATAGACATATCCTACCACAGGTTCAAACATTTTTCTTAGAAAAACACATCAGATGTTTATATGCCTACATTCTTTCTCAAAACATGGTCCTGGTACATCCCAAACATCCAGGCTTGGGACAAAAACTGTGGCAAGGGACAAATCCTGTCTGGCAGGAGAATGGGGGCATTTTCAACACTGGGAGATGGAGAAATTTTGAAAACCCTGTCAGCCCTTACCACAATTGTTCCCTTTGGCAGTTCCAGAAAAAGAATCTGGACTACAACTTGATTTGGAAACTTCTTTAGGCACAATCCCAGGAGATCCAGTAACAATGGACTGCAAGGGTTGGAGTTAGAGGAAAAATAAAACAGCTGGGCAGGTAGAAGAGGATGGGAGTGGGGAGAAGGGTCTCTGTTTTGTCTGATATTCTGTATTTCTTGATGCTGGAGTTCCAGCAAGCAAGTATTAATAATAAATAAAAAGAATGATGACGGTTATCAACACTGACCCTTTCCCTCTTTCAAGTATATTTCAAGTTCTTTTTATTGATTATACACAAGCATCCTCACGTGCAGACTGGGCTGTGCTGCCTTCCCAGGAAGTCTGGGGCTTGAGCAACCCAGGCCAGAAAATTCCCATTTTCCCCCACTCTCCACTCTCATTTCTAAGGAATAGAAAAAAAAACCCTCCTTTTGAGTTTCTGGGGAAAATGGCACCAAAAATGCATGGTTTTGTCTTTTCAATTTGCTGGTTCACTACAGGGCTTTTGATCTCATTTTAACATGAGATAAATCACCTTGAGCAACACTTTTATGATGCTGTTCCTGCAACAAATGTGAGCCCATCATCTCTGTGCCTGGCTCAGGGACCAGGCCCTGAGACTTCACCTTCAGAACTAATGGTTAATAACCAGATTATCCTTGCTGGAGAGAAGACAAACATCTTTCATTGCATATCCCACTAGTCTGCAGCACATGCAGGCACTACCCCTGTCCTTTTATGGATAATTTTAAATGAGCCAGAATCTCTAAGGCAAGAATGGGGAAGGTCCAAGGCACCTCCTGAGGTGGTAGAACAGAGCCATGAAGTGTTTTTGTTTCTCCTCTGGCTTTGCTTTCAGGGGTAAGAGGATGGCATGGAGCCTACTTCATTTTATTATGAATGAAGTGCCAAGAAAAGGGCAAGACTGAGAAGCTGTAAGGAAGTTTTTTGGTGTGATCTGGTCTCTTCCCCTCAAGAGGAAGGGCAAAGCAAGTTGATGGATTTTTGAGTGTTGGGTGGCAAAACGAATCTCATTTCTCAAGCCATGAATTTTGAAAATGAACTTCCTAAACATCACAGAGCAGAAAAAGTTTTGAGTATTTTACAGCCCTATTGAATGGATACTTGCAGAGGGAGGGGAAAGGTGGTGTGTGAGGTGAAATAACAGTACAGCACCACCCACCCTAAATATTTGCATTGCTTCTCATATCCTGTTTGATTTTTGGCACAGCGAGTTCTCCCCTACAGCTTCTGTGTCTGTCACCTCACCTGTGGATGCTGGGATGAAGACAGCAGCCTCACATTGCTCCCAGGCAGGCTTTTTTTGTTCCCTCAGGCTGGGTGTGTGTCTCTATCAGAGAGTGGAGCAGTGGATGTGTCACACTTGTAACATTGGGGTTATTGTTGGGATGAAATACCTGCCCTGAGCCCTTCCCCAACAGGAACCTGCTGCTGAGCTGACAGAGCTCCTGTGGCATCACAGGGACAGGCACAGCACAGCCCTGACGTGTGTCCAGAGAAATCCAATATTACACAATTTATACCTGCAAAATTCAGCTTGTATTCTTCCCCCCTCGGATGCCTTGCCATATTTCAGGCCCGTGGAATCGATGGAACCGAGGGGCAGTTTGTTGTAGCACCCTGTAGGATGATATTAAATTCTTGCTTTATTGCTAATATCAGCAACTTTTTTAGACTGAGACAAGAAAAAAAGATAGAAAGGGAGAAAGGAGGAGTATGGGAGAGAGACAGGAGTTACAAGATGTGTTGCTTATTTTGCTGAAGTTTGAACTGGGGAAAAAAGGCAAAGCACAGAGCTTGGGAACAGATGATGTCCCCATTCTTTAGCTCTGTAGCAGCCCTGTAACAGCCACAACTAGACTTTTACTGGAAAAAAAAAGAATTATCTTGTGTCCTGTGTGGCTCTTGGAAGCCCTTTGAGCAGGAACCAAGTGATGCCTGGCTCTTGCTTTGCCACTCTCACACTGTCCCACCTCTGCAATCTGCTGTCTGTCCCCTCCTTGCTGCAGAACAAGGTTCCAGCACCCTGCTGCTGTCACCACAACAATTAGAGGGGGCTGTGCTGTGCACAGAAGCTGTTTCCAGGATCCATGGATGCTCTCTGAAGCCCTTCCAGCTGTGGCTCTGGTGAGAGAAGGACACCTGGCCCCACTCTCCACGTCTGGGTAGTTTCACTGCAAATCAGGGTTCAAATTCACCCTGCTGGAGTGCAGGATGCCCTTGGCAGCTTGGGCAGGACACAAAACCCCTTTTAGCCCAGTCTCAGTCCTGCTGAAGAGCTGGCCCAGTGCCAGGGAGGCTTGGTCCCCAAGCAATTGAGGATCTTCCACCTTCCCTCTGGCCAGGGCTTGGGGGCATTTCCCTGTGTGGAACCTTTGTGGAGGTGAGGGTTCCATGAAGGATGCCAGCTGCTCCAGGGGGATCAAAACCTGATCAAAAGCCACAATTCCTCAGCAGCTCTGCCCAGCACCACCAGCACCACCCAGTCCATTTTGAAATGAGTTATTCTGCAGAATTTTAATCTTAAGATCTCGGCAATTAACAGCTGGAATTAATTTATCCCTGGTGTCCTAACTCACAGAGTGTCTGCCATTTACATCCATGATGAATTGGGCCCACCAAACAAGCTCTGCTGGGCTCTCTGTGATCTCACCCATTTGCAGCACAGAGATGTTTATTATGCCACAGGTATCCAATTTGCCTCCACGTCTCTTGCATGACAATCAGAGGAATTTTGTGTGGAAGGCTTCCTCAGAGAGGGCATCAAGGTGTGGGCTGGATGACATGGACACAAACTCCACTGGACATAGAATTAATATTAAGCATGATGATAAAACCCAGGGTTTTTTTAATTGCTCTTGGAGCCCTAAGAAATATTTTTTTTCCCCGGGTTAGAACCACAATAATATTTCATTCCCATTGCTTACCCTAAAAAATGGATTTCCTTTCCCTTCTCAGTTGGTGATTTGTTTTGCATTAATGCCTTTCATAACTCATACGTTTTGCCATTAAAAATTAATGCTTGGTGCTGACATAAACAAATGAAATTTGTATTATTAATGTTTTACATAGGTAAGACTTTGTAATAACAGATTCATCATAACAGACTGTTTTAATTAAAAGACTTGCTCATTCCCTAAACTGATTTCAGACATAATTTTGGGCATTGGGAAGAAAGTCTGGTACAACTGCCTGGAGAAGAGTGATCAATAAGACCTTACAAGCCATTTTTAAAGTTTGCACCTGAGTTCAGCCAAGGCATCTGCTGTCTGGGGTGCATTCTGTGAGAATAGCAAGTGGGAAAGGCTCCAGGGATGGCTTTTTGGTGCAACCTCTCCCCACCACCATGGGTTCTGCCCAAGGTCCAGCACAGGGGGGCATGGCAGGTGGGTAAAACACCAGAGTGGTGGGACAACACGGAGGGTTTGCCTCCTGCTTGGGCTCCTCTCTGCTTGTGGAGCACTGTTGTGTTCACAGGCAACCCCTGTGGCAGGGAGGAATGATGAATCTGACTCCACGTTCTCAGAAGGCTTATTTATGACTTTATGATACTATATTATATTAAAGAATGCAGAAAGGATATTTACAGAATGCTAAAAGATAATAATGAAAACTCCTGACTCTCTCCAGAGCCCTGACACAGCTTGGCCCTGGTTGGCCAAAGAGTGAAAACAACTCCCAGCAGAATGCACTGGAACAATCACCTGTGGGTGAACAATCTCCAAACCACATTCCAAAGCAGCAAAACACAGGAGAAGCAAATCAGATAATTATTGTTTTCCTTTTTCTCTGAGGTTTCTCAGCTTCCCAGGAGAAAAACCCTGGGTGAAGGGATTTTTTTCAGAGAATGTGAATGCCACAGAGCACCATGTGGCTCTCAGGGTGAATTCCTCATGGAGAGGCAGCAGGAGGCTCCCCAGGGGGATGGATCTGCCTTTGGAGAGGTGAGAGTGAGCTGGGTACCACTGCTCTGAGGCGTGGGACCCAGCTCCTGCTGCCATCCACAGCCCAGCTAAAGCCACACTCTCACTGCTCACTACAGAACTGGACATCAGGAAAGAGAAGGGGAAACAACAAGCTCAGGAATAACCTGCTTCAATTTAGTTTCCTCTCAGAGAACAGTGCTTACATGAAGCTCATGTTAATTATAATTAACATTAACAAGAATATTTTTTTCTGGAAAATTTTTTATTAAAAATTTGCTTCTGGTTCTGAGGGTGATAGTGCTGACTGTCCAAAAGAAGGAACCTGCTTGGCTGTGAGCTGCAGGTGATGTCCCCATAACAAAGGTCTGTGATGTGTCCCCAGTCAAACAAAGCTCAGGTTAAGAATAACTCCCAGCAAACTCTGTTCCAAAGTGGTAATTGTGCCACAAGACAGTCTTAACAAACCTCAGGAAGGGAAATTCAAGCATGTTAAAGCCTGGAGATGGACGGGAGGGGAAGGGAATGGAAACAGGAGCACACTTCCTCACAGACCTGGAGCAGTGGCACAAAGCCTGCTAATGACAGGGACCAGGGTGATGGGGAAACATCAAGGGGGGGAATTTCTAAAGCCCAATGAACTTGCCTCTTCCCCTGTCAAAATCAATGGAAATGTTCAGTTCAGTTTTTCTGTACCAGTGAGTTCAAGGGGAGCTGAATTAAGGCAGGGAGCTTTTAAGTCACCCACCCCCCATAACTGTAAAGAACAATTGGAAAAGTGAAGAGCTAAGAATTGAAACCATTGTAAAAGAGCTGGCCTTAGAAAATGGTTCTGGGAAGCCAGGAGTGCTGAAAAGAGAAAGATGATAAGAAGCTATCTGTATTGGACATCAGGAGCTTATAAAAGGCAGCGGGATGTAAAATGGCATCACTCTGGAAAGGACACAAAAGCAATGAGGGGAAGAGCAGGCTGTATGAGAGGCTCATTAATGGGCAAGATGACTTGGGCTGTTTGCTTAAATCTCCCCTCTCCACCCCTTCAGCTCCCACTGTGACCAGTGCAGCCCCACACAGCCCAGGGGACATGGAGCCAGGCAAAAAAATCACCTTGCAGAGTGGAAAAGGAGCTTTGTGTGACGTGGGACAGGAATACTGATGTGCACAAAACACATCACTTATGGGCACTTATCCCTGGGACTCTCTCATGTTGGCATCAAAACATTTGTGCTGCCCTTTGAGAGACTGTGCACTGCAGGGATTTTTACATTGCAAGGGGCAACTTCCACTCAAAGGAGGTTAAATGTACTTCTTGCACCTTTTACAAGCACGTTGCAGCTCTGCATCTGCGTGTCCAGCATGAGATTGCAGCCATTTCTGCAGCCTTTGTGCTGCTGGACCTATTTAATTAGAGGGAATTGGATGGAGGCTGCTGAGCTGTTTTTGTGGAGGCTGCTCTCCGTGCTCTTTGTCCAGGAGCCCCCAGGAATGCTGTACTGGGTTTGGGAGCACTGTGCCTTCAGCTGAACCCCAGCCAGCTCCCCAGAGCAAGGGCAGAACAAGCTGAGATTTCAGGCCCTGATCCTGTGTGAAAAGTTAAAAAAAATTTTTATTATTATTATTATTATTATTATTATTATTATTATTATTATTATTATTATTATTATTATTATTATTATTATTATTATTATTATTATTATTATTATTATTTAAAAATAGGCATATTTACCCAGCTCAGCGCAAAAGGCATTATGGAGCACGATCCTAAGGAGGACAAGGAGCACTGATTTCAGACAAATCCTAGATTTGAGGAGAAACTTGGGAAGAAGCTCTCCAAAGGGCATCCCCACGAGGAGCCCAGGCTGCCCTGCTAGGGAAGAGCTCCTGTCAGGAATGGGGGTGGAACAGGAGCAGCTTTGTTGGACAGGGCAGAATGAAAGTTCCTGTTCCTAGCTTTGCATCAGTGATTAATCAGAAATTGGGTTTACATAAGCCTGAACATAGAATTTTTAGCTCCTGGAGGTTTTTCCAGCAGTTACAGCAAGGCCTCTGCCAGCAGCTTCAGAATTGATGTGCTGTAAAAGGAGAGGAACATTGATAAATACTCATTTGTTACCCCTGCTGTTGCTCACTCAATCAGCTCTCACCCTTAATTCTCTTCTCCTCTTGTGTTTGGAGAAGAAAAAAAAGGAGAAAAGAAAGAAAAGAAAGAAAAGGAAAAAAGGATTTTACTTAGGAAGTAGAGATGAAGAGGAACTTTCTCTCCTGATGAACACGAGAAAACTGGTTTGTGGAATAATCCAATCAACTGAGCCCTTCCTCAAATCTGGGTGTGTTCCTGGAATTTCAATTAAATTGCAGGATCTCTAGGGCACAGTTGAGCCTTTCTACTCACTTTCCTCTAAGTTCTTTAATGTGACAGAGTGTTGATCCTCAGTTATTTCTCCGAGGTGCTCTTGTGGTAAAAATAAAACAATCGAGAGCGTTACAGCCGGCCTGGGCTGGGCTGGACAGCTCAGGCAGTGGAAGGACAAACCTCTGCTCACCAGGAAAAGCTTCCCCTGCTTGGGCTGGAGGCTCCTCTGCTCCTCATGGAGTTGTTGAGGGAGCATCCCTGAGGTCTGTCTGTCTGTCTGTCCCTCTGCTCTGGAGCTGCAGTGGGCGGTTCAGAGCAGGAGATCAGACCTGTGTGTTACTGCCAGGGGATTCCCCTTCTCTCCCTTCCCCTGCTGCTTGCCAGGGATCATCCCACCCTTCCTTGATTACATCCAGCTCTGAGTCCCTCTGAGAGTCCCCTTCTCTGCCTGCTTGGGGTTGGCAACATCCCACCCTTGCCAGGCATTTTAATCTCTAAACATCTTCACTCTCTGAAGAAAGTCTGGGGCTTTAGGAGCTTTCCATAAAGTTGTGATGATTCCAGGACGGATTCCCAAGGGAGGAAATTCAGCATGGTTCCCTTGGCTTCAGGGAAGGGGTGGCAGCTTGCAGCATCCATCTCAGAGGCTCTGCAATATTTTTATTTTTAATTCAGCCTTTCTTGTGGCCACGCCCCAGGGTGCAGAGACCTTGGATCAGCTCAGTCCCTTGGATTTGCAAGTCACTGCTGAACACATGGCAGTAAGTCATCTTCATTAAAAAAAGTCCCCTCTTTTAGTGCTTCTGAAGCCAGCACTGCATGGATGCAGGGTGCAAAGTGCACCTGGAGAGTTTAGAGGTCACACTTCCATTGAAGTTTAGAGTATGAAGGCAACCAAGTCCTTCAAAAGAATTCTTCCTACTGGTTTATCCTTCAGGACTCACTCCACAGGATGATAAAGATTTTAGATTTTGGACTGTTGGAAAACTCTCTCTTCACTGTTCTACTGTGCAGTCAGTCAGCTAAAGCACTTCCTAATTCTCCTTGCTCAGAGTTAAACAATGGAAGAGGTGAATAATAAATAAAACCATGAATTTTCAGAATTTTGGAAACCAAAGGAAAGAAACTACAGTTTTTCAGGACCCACCTCAAACAGCTGAAGCTTGTAGAGAGACCTGAAGAAAAGATGAAAGCCAACCTTGCAGAACAGCAAACAAAACTTAAATGGGAAAATATGCCTGGGAAGAGAAGCAATGCTGCTGAGATATGCATCCCATTTCTGCTCAATTGCTGGTCTGTTCCTTCAGGCTTCCCGACAGAACTGCATGCTATTTTTCCTTTTAATTTCCTGAATGTAGTTATTAACTGCAGCAAAAATAAATAAATAATCATGATGACAACATGTAATTTCTTGCAATGAAAACTTATGGTACTAGTTATTTCCCAAGATTAATCTCAATGTTTGCAAGTCTCTTTATTCAGCTAGATGGGAAACAGGACCTATCACCAGGGTTCCTTTCATTTTCCTGGGTTTTTTTTTCTCATTTAAAAACCACATTCCTATTTTTTCCCCTTGCCTGTAATACAAAACTTTCTTTCCTATAAATCTCTTTTGTTTCTCCTGGGACTCTGCAGCAGTCTGTCAGGAGCCTTGCAAGGAACAGCTCATTTCTGTCAAGAGCTCCATATCAAGCATTAAATGTCGTCTAAAAAGCTGTCCTGATGACAGCCAAGCGCAGGGTCACGCTCGTTTGAACTCCAATTTACTCCTTCTCATGGCAGAGTGAGAAGAACTGCTCAGAGTGGGAAGAGAAGCCTGGTGACCCACTTGCCAGGAGCTGCTGTGTGATGTGACAGGGTTGTGGCGATGAGATGGAGCCACGGGGCGGCTGAAAGGAAAGGAGGCGCCTCTGGAGCACCTGAGCAGCAGCATCACCCCCAGCCAGGCTCCTGCAGTCACTCACTGGCACAGCTGGCACCAGCCTTCCTCCCTCTCTGTCTTCTCTCACAGGGAGCCCAAACTCTCTGCTGAGGCACCTTTAGTACCCTTAAAAAATCCCACAGCTAAGGCAGGCTGAGAGAGAGCTCTCTCTTCAGAGGGGCAGGAGATGGAGCCCAGTGCTGCAGGGCTGCTTTAAGCATCATTCCCAGCCTTCCCTCCATCTTCTGTTCCAATAGCTTTACTGAGCTTGATGCCTTAGGATTTGAGCTTTTATTTTCTTCGTGTATTTGTAATCCTGCAATTCTTTAGTGTGTAACTCCAAACTCCACACTCAGTGGGAGCTGCTGCTTTCCCATTTTGGGCAGACACAACAATTCCTCTCCAGGCCTGGCACTCAAGGACACCTCACTGCCTCAGGCCCAGAGATGGAAACAAAAGGGAGTTTTGGGGGGTGCAAACTTGGGGTAAATGACTTTATTACCTGGAGCTGTAATTAATTAACCCCCCCCTATGCAAATGGACCAAAGTTATAAAAGTGAAAACCCGTGACCCATGGTCCATTTTTGGGTGTAGCCCCTGTGGGGCTTCATCTGCCTGAAACGTACCTGAAACCCCTTCAATAAACATAACTGCTTTTTATTGCCTTAATTTTGTCTGGCTTCTGTTTTTAGGTAGTCCCAAAAAGGCATCAAACCAGAGATGCTGAAGATAAGAGAGAGACATGGTCACAGGATGTAATTTTCCTCTCTTCACTCTCATGCTGTGTTTTTGTCACTGTTACTAAACACCAGCCTGGTTTAGGCTGCATTTAGCATCTTAACTAAAAGAACATCCATCTTTGCTGTATTGCTGATGGCTGGCACCTGTGGATGGCTCTAATAAACAAAAGAGTGAAGAGCTGCCAAGTCTTGCGAAGTTCCTGGCGAGGATTTGGGGAATGTGAGGAGCTCCTGGAGGTCTTTCTGATCTTGTCAAAGCTGCTCTGATCTGCTCTCCTGAGGTGGCCATTTCACCTGAAGGTGACAGCAGCATTCCTTTCTCTCAGTGCTCCATTAGGAGAAAGAGTGATCCCACTGAAGGGAGATGAGGGCTGTGCTCCCACTCCCTGGCTGCAGCAGAAGCACTGGGGTGATGCTGAGTAGCGCACAAGGAGCTGATGTCCCTAATTTCACGAGCCCCCTCGTCCCAGCCCTCCCCTTGTGATTTCATTCCATGAGATTTGCCCATCTGCACGTGCCAGGGGGGTTTCTGTCCTGCCAGGATCCACTTCCTCCTGAGCATGGCCACCACAGCCCCTCCTGGGAACCACCTCGGTCCTGCTGACAGCGACAGCACTAAAAACGAAACGATAAAAAGTTCCGCGGCGCCAAATCGCCGAGGAGAGGGGAGTGTTGTGAAGCAGAGCATTCCCTGTCTGCTCCTGGGTGATGGATAACCCCAGCCCACCACAGAGCATCTCTGCTGCCCTTCCTGTGTCCTCCAGGAGAGTGTTTGCTGCTGGAAGTACCTGCAGGCTCCGAGCCCAGGAGCATTTCCAGGCGCAGGATGGATCTCTCTCTCTCCTCTCCCCCCTCTGTCTGTGTTTCCCGCCATCGGTATCTCACATTCTGCAAATGCATCAGAAAAGAAAAATCAATGTAAACTAAACAAGAGCCTTTCCAGGCTGTAAAGCAGAGATGGCATTAGGTGTCCATTAATCCCATGGCTGCAGCAAGTCCCTGAAGCAATTGAAATGGGAGGAGGGAAAAGGGAGGAGAGAGAATGCCAGGGGACAGGGAATCAGCAAATCCTCTCTTATAACTGTAGTTGTTTTCCTTTTCCTTTATTTATTTCTATTTTTTTTTCTTTTCTTCCCAATTTAAATAGAACTCATAAAATGAGCTGATGGAATATTCTGCTTTCTCTGCCTCCATGTTAGATTCAGAGTGCCTGCAATGCTTTCTAATGTCAGCAGATCCAAATAAGGTCATTTGCATTAAAAGAAAGCCAAGCTTGCAGCTATCTACTTAAAAAAAAAAAAAAAGGCAGAACAATTCATGCTTTTAAATTAATCAATGACCCCTCAGGTTTATGCCTATGTAGAAATACTAAACTGAAAAGTTATGCATCTAATCATAAAAACTCTGAATTAACTCTGGATTGGCCACATCAGGGTTTAAGGTAGGTCTTTCTCTGACCCATCCTGTTTACTCCTTGGCTCCTTGGCTCAGGATTGCAGCTCCCCTCTTTGATGATCCTTCCCTGTGCTTGTGAACACACACAGAACATCCCAGGTCTTCCTCTGGGAGCTGAGCCCCAAATCCAGGAGCTCTCACAGAGAGGGGAAGAGAAGATCCTGGTCTGTCTCAGGGTCCTTTAGAAGACCTCTCTGGAAAATTCTGATTAAAATCTCTGTTCTAAACTTCATTACTCTTTACAGATCAACTTCACAACTGCTGCTGATGCAGCCCTGCACCTTTGCACTCCAGCACTCTTTCTTTCCCCTCCCCAAAAAAGTTATTCTCATGCTTAATGCTTTGAAATTCTGCAAAAACCTGGACACATCTTCCCCTCCCCTCCATGTGAAAACCTATCAAGCCTGTGGTTTTTGGTACTTGTCCATTTTATATGCTCCAGCCACATCTCAGTTTATAATTTCTAATAATTTCCAGTGTTAGTGAGGCTGAAAGAGCCATTGAGTGTTTTCAGGACTGAAATTGAGCCATCAATTATGAAAATGTTTCTTCTGCTCAGTTTCCCACTGAGCCATTATGTAATAAAAACCCCCAGGAAAACAACTCCCTCCCCAGAAGAGGAAACAGTTAACAAGGCAGAGATGCTGCTGAAGTGCCCTGAGAACAGAAATGCTGGGCTGGATGCAGACACCCACAAATCCAGAGCCATCACTGGCCCCAACAGCATGCAAAGAAAATTGCAGACTCAGTCTCAGTTGGCATAATTTTCTCTGTGAACTTGTCCCCTTCCCTTGAAATACTAGAATTACTTTACAATACAAAAGCTCTTTGCAATAAATGGCTTTTTTTTTGTTTTTTTGGCCCCCCATGAATCTCCCTTATCATTCTCTGTCTGCCCAGCACACGCAGGGGGGAAAAGCTTATTTGCATGTAAGGCTTGGGCATTAGGTTCCTCTTATTAGAGGCTGAGAAAAAAGTAACTATTGAGCAAAAGAAGAGCAGGAGGAAGTGGGGAGGCAGAAAAAGTGCAGAGACAGTAAATTACTGTGTGAATTAAATCTCCAGCTGACTGGAAATGGGGCTGTTTGAAAACTCCCTTTGATTTTTGCAGTGTAAGGTGGGGAGGTTGCCATTCTTCTATTTTATGTTTGCTGATCCTTTGTTGTTCCTTTATGATCTTTTTCACCTCACCATGTGTGATTTAGTGTCATTTCAGGAGCACAGAGAACTGCAAAGTGGGCATGCTTGGGAGCCATGGCCAAGGTTCAAGGTTGGAACCAAAGGACTGAACTGCCTTAGAGGGGCTGTGAAGATTGGCCCCCAATCTGGGTGGGTGTTTTGGTCCATTATTGAATTTTTTTCCTCTTACAGTGGTTTTGAGGCAGTGGTTGTTCAGAATCACAAATTCACTGGAGATGGATCTGGAGTTCTGGCCAGGTATCCCAGCCTGCCAGTGACAGGAGGGAGAAATAAATCTACTCATCCCATTTCCCAGCTTTTGGCTTTAATTTTATAATGAAGAAGTAGAATTGGGTTGAAAAAGGTCAGGTTTCATATGGTCAGCTTGTCTCTACCTCACTGGGATATTACTTAATAAAGTCAGGGGGAAGAGGGGGAAAAATTATTAGGGAAATAAACAGAGACAGAATAAATACAGGATGTGGAGAGTGGGAAAAAAAACCCCAAACCTGCTTTAAAATGAAAATATTAGAAATAACAGTGAATGAAAATGAGCAGAATAAGAATTCTAAAACTGCAATTCTACCTTGCAGACGTGGTAGCCTAAGGACCTGCCATTTTACTGACTTACTGACCCAGAGCTGTGCCCAGAGCTGAGCTCACTGTGGGGCTGCAGGGGTTATGGTCACCCCTTTAGCCACCAAAAATTCCTGCCTGAGCTCCTCTCACTCTCCCTGGTCTGTGTTCCCTGAGTGGGCATTTCTGCTCTCCTGTGTCCCAGGTCGCTGCTGTCCCCTGCTCCACACTCACCAAATCTTTACATCTCTTCTTTTGCAGGGAGAAAATGCCAATTACCAGAGGCTCCCACGTGAGCTCTGCTGATGACAGGAATCACTTTCTGTTTGTCACTCTTTTGCCTGTATCTGATGGTTTGTTGGGAAAGGGCTCAGTTTATGCACACACCGAGATACGGCTTCATTGGTATTCCTTGGGTGGATGCTCTTCTGCTCCCATCTTAATAATCATCTCTTCTTCTTATCTAGCAGGGCTTTATAGGGAAGAATGGGGGCCA
Source organism: Fringilla coelebs (assembly GCF_963513975.1). Lineage (NCBI taxonomy): Eukaryota > Metazoa > Chordata > Aves > Passeriformes > Fringillidae > Fringilla > Fringilla coelebs. The sequence goes on along the minus strand of NC_140047.1, from coordinate 5,871,930 downwards.
GTGGGGGGCGAGGGACAGCAGGACAGGAAACACAAGGTTATCAGAGCTCCTGTTCTGCAGAGGGGTGCATGGGGGTAGCAGGATAATGCTCATGCACATCACTTATGAATGGCATGCTCTGATATTTCAGCCCTTATTGGTACTAGGTGAATAACTTGCAAAACACCTCGTGTGACTAGCCACCCTCATGCTTTGTGAAAATGTAATATTTATGGGGAAAGGACATGATTTTAGGCGTTAACAAAATTTTATGTAAAAATCCTCGAACGTCAAAATGTGCTTTTGCTATATTTTCTGCCTTGTTTTTTTTTAAAGTTTTTTTGTTTTTAAAATTTTATTTGCGTTATCCAAACCCTCCAACCTCTGATACCAGGGTCTGGTGGTGCCTGGTACTCCCCAAACATAAAATGAGGAATTTTTTTTTCCTGCTTCGAAGACCTTGAAGTTTTAGGCCTAAAATTTCAAAGGACCAGACATCCCACAGAGTGCAGCTCCCAATCCCCTTACCACACTTTGAAAACCTTGAGCAGAGAAGACACAACATGGCAGGCTGAAGAAAAATACTGAGAAGGGAAAGGACTTGTTTAGGATCAGGATAAACCCTCTGGGTGCCACAGCCTCATGGTGGGGGGGTATTTACTGTTCTGTTTTGGGTGGGAGTCCCTCTCCTTCTAGGGCAGGTTTGTTCCTAAACTCAGTCTGTGACAGCACCACCTTTCTCCCCTGACATCTCCCACCTTGCTGCCTGGTGCTGTCCCCCTCCCTTGGCTGTCCTCATCTCACCCAGCTCCCACTGATCACGTGGGCTCATCCTAAATTATTTAAATTTACAGCTACTTGGTGTAATCCTGCATTTATGTCCCCTTTGAATCCATTTCGACAGCTAATGCCAGAGAGCGCCGTGGTACCTTTCACACAATCCCATTCTAATGAACAGAATTTAAATAGAGGAAGATTGAATTAGAAGTCAAAATAATTACTTTTCTGGGCACTTCTGCTGCATAGAGAAGAAGAAATCAGTAACCAGAGCCTGGGTACACTGGGATATCCTGCAACCCCGTGCACAGCACAGTTTGTGCTGCTTCTACTCCGCTCATTAATTGTTCACTAAACCCAGTCTAAACTCCTAGAAAAGTTTGTGCTAATTCACCCTTCAGTAAGGGGAAAAACAAACAAAAAAAAAACCACATTAAGGGGAGCATCCAAGCTGCACAGGAGGAGGCAGCAGACAAATGTGTCTCTCCTGTGAGAGCCAGGGAAGCGAGAGGCGAGTCCCAGGATGTGTGGAGCCCGGCTGCATCCCTCCAGCTGCAGAGCATGGAAGAGAAACCTGAAATATTACCAGTTCAGAGGGAAACCCATGCAGAGGACGTGGTTTAAATGCAGGCCAAGGTGCTCTGTTCATCCCCATGTGTGCTGAGCCCGTGCAGTCTGCACTTCTCACCCACCTTGTGGCACTACCAGCTGCCTCCAGATATTAAAAGACATCTGAGCTTTGCTGTCTGGAGCTCACAGGTTAACCAGACAAGAACAAAGGTAACATTAAGGACAGGTAGTAAGACATATTCCCTACCAATCTCCCAGACCTGCAGAATACACTGGGAGAATTTGCACTCTTTTTGTTCCTAATGGTTCTGACCCACATTTTTCACCTTTATTTCCAGATATCCTACTTCTTGATGACTCCTCTCAATGAGGAATATTTGTCTCTCAGTCTATATTCCAACCCAACAGAATGAAGCGTGATTTCTGCACTTCAGATGATCTGAGAAACCCTGGTTCACCATTCCTTCCCAATTTCAGACACGTGGGAGATGAATTCCAGCCTGGCGCTTTGCTTGGCTGGCTTCAAAGTTAAAGCAGCGAGTTGTGCACTGCACCCCTCCTCACATATGGCATTTTAATCTGAATCCTGTCCAGATAACAAAAGTTGGATCTTGAAATATTAATGACAAACAACTGCAGGACTGTGGGTGATTTGCATTGCATCTTTTTTTTCAGGAAGGAAGTGGGATCACCTTTCCTGGGACCTGAGCCTGTGCAGATTGCCTCTGCAAGTGATGGAGAAGCGTGCTCTGGCATGCTGTCAATCTCATAAACAAAGGTGTTGTCAGGGAGCCTTATTTAGAAGTATTTCAAATTAACCTTGACAGAAGAATTAATAAATAATAAGGGCTGAATGATATATAAATAAATCAATTACACTATAAATTTTAAAACAGCATGGTCTCAACTATTGCAGGGTGAGCAATACAGAGAAAGTTCATGTAGGCTTAAACTTCTCTGGAGGGTTTCTGATGTCTCCTCAGGAGCCCTGTGGCTTCTGAGGGAAAGATGAAGGGAGGCACAGACTGAGAGGGGTGTTAGGAAAACACACTCTGTGTGCCACAGAGGCTGTGCAATGCTCTCCTTGATCCTTGGAATATTGCCCCTCCAGATGGGACCCCAACTGGAGCAGCTCAGTCATAAGATAATTTATTTCAAAGTGTCAGGAATTGAAGAGAACCAATATTGGAGTTTCTAGGGCTTGGCTCCAGAATTCACATAAGATTGGGGGGGAGGTGAGGAAGACTAAATGAGAAATCAGAGTGAGATTCATCCTTTCTGACCCTGGCTGCCTGCTCTGACTTAGTCTTTTTGTCTTCTTCTGCCTGATGGAGGGAGAGAGGAAGGTCCAGGAGCCTACAAGTCACATGTGACAATTCCCTATTTTAGGATGAAGCTAAACCTGTGGCAAACCTAGGAAAGCTTTTATGAAATGTCTCCTTAGTGCCTGTTTCCAGGTTTTGGCTGTTCAGCTTCTGAGCTGCTGCACCCATTTAACCACTGAAAGACTGGGCTGAGCTTCTCTGGGGGACTGGTCAGATAGGTGTGAGCATTGCTGCCCCTTAGCTCATTGCTTTAACTCCTGAAGAACACAAAGCCCCCCAAAAAAGGCAGGGAAAAGGCATTCAGGTACCGGGGTGCTGGATGACCTTATCAGAATTCCATAGTTAGGTGGAAATTGGTTTAAAAATTCAAATGACTGTTCACAGAAAACCGCTTGCAGGATTCACCCAACTGTAATAGCAACTCTCTGCAAATGATTATGCAATTACCTCCAGGAGGTCAAAAAGTAATTACCACATAACCTGCTCTCTTCTGCTGGTTGCCTCTAATAAATAATAGATGCAAGCTCTACTTGGCTTTAGAAGAGAATTTGCCATTTCTTTACCCTGTAATTACATTAGATTATTTACCCAGCATGGTCAGCTGTGACCATGTAGGTCAGCTAACATGATATAGGAAGAATGGATGAGAATGATTTATGCTCTGAATTTCCTCCAGCACCTGGGATCAAAGGGAGCTTTGGTTTCTCATGCACCCAGGACAAACCTTTCCCTCTGGCCACATTGGCTCCCCTGCGTGCTGAGCATCCTCCTGGGATCTGCTCAGCCCAGTTAAACATTAAAAACATTAAACATTAAATGGCCAAAGCCCCAAGCTGCTCTGTAGGGCTTCCTGGGACTCACTGCAGCACACTCTGCTCCACACCTTCTAGTGCTGTCAGGACTTCAACAAGGAAATAACATTTTCTTTAGCCTCAGGCTTAGATGCCTGGAAGACCCAAGTCTTGTGTGTTTTCCCATGGGCAAGTAAGCAGGCTGTCATCATTTCCAGCTTTGTCACAGAGAGGTTTTTGTTGCTGGCTGAATTTTACACAGAGGCAATTTCTTCCTGAGGATCTGGAATGATGGCATTTGCTTTGTTTCCCTGACTATCACCTTGGAAGATGCAAACCTTTGGAATACTCTGCCTTTTCCTGGCAGTCTTTGAAACTGGCTGCTCTGACCTTGCTGGAAAGGAAGATATTTATCACTGGGGAGCAGAGAGAGATGTGGGGGCACAGTGTGCTCAGAGCCTGGCAGAGGCAGAACAAGATGCACAGCTTCTTCCTGAAGAAGTTGACAAGAAAAGTGGAACAAGCCAAGTAACACGTGGGAGAAAGGCCAGATGTTGGTTTTCATCTCACACACTGAGTGAGGGGCAGCAAGACAGGGAAACCTGACCAAAGCCATGCAGCAAACCTGTGCCAGGGCAGCACAAGAAGACTCCAGATCTGCTGGGGGCTGGTCCAAAGCCTGCACCAAGAAAACTTTTTCCTCTCGAGGGCTTTGCCTGTTAGGAGGCAGCTCAGGCTGAGTCAGAAAAGTACAGGCTCGCCCATAACACATTTCCCCTGTCAGAGATAAGTGTATCTCCCACTTGCTGCTTACTACAGTCACTGTTTAATAAATTAAGGCTCTAATTACATGGTATGGAAGTGATGTTGTTACACAGATGCAGTCACTGGAAACAAGACCAAGCAATAATGTTCCAACAAAACCCAGAGGCCTCTGCTCCTGATTCCTATTTTATGCTTTGTAGTCCCTGTGTTAGAGAGTGTGCCACAAGCTGGGATCAAATCAGGTTTTAATGTACCCTGTGATTGATGGACACAGTTCCAGCAAGGGCTGAAGGCTTAGCAGTCTCTCCCCTGGCTTTTCCCACCTGATCTTCTACAGACACAAAACCTGGCCAAGGCTAAAGGTGAAAAATACACCTAGAGCTGTTCCTCTTCATTAGGAGCTGCTCCTCTTCTCTAAATGTAATGGGAAGTATTAATGGAGGAACCACTTTAATGTTATTATTTTAAGGATGCCAGCCTGCAATGGCCACGGAACTTTGAATTTCAGTGTGTGCAAATCTGCCCAGTGTCATTGTTGAATCTCATGCTTTAATAGTTGGAATCAATGTTCTTAGAGCATTGAAGTTTTTCTGACCTAAATGACTCCATGATTCACAGAAGATCACCTCCCTGAGACCCATGGCCCCTTTCACACGGGTATTTCAAGGAAGGAGTTGCAGTGTTTTGATTCCCTTGCTGCTCAGAGGGGCCCAAGGAGTTAAGTGGAGCTGGTGGTGGTCCCTTGAGGCAGATGTGAGTGATTTCTCCCTCGTGGGCACAAGGTGGGTGCAGCCTTCAGTGTGTGCCACACCTCAGTATCCAGCTGGGGGAGGAGGGATGGCAGCTCCATTTCCTTCCAGCCTGGAGAAGCCCAGTCAGCCACGGCTGGGGATTGCTGAGCTCTGTGCTGTCAATAAAGGGCAATCACACTGCTGGGAGTTAATGACAGTTTTGCACACAATAAAAACCTTTGAGAGTAATTACAGAGTCCTTGGATGCCGCTGGGGCCCGATGCAGGTGCACAGGTGGGTCCTGGGCAGCTTGAGAGTGCTGCTGGGTGGCACAGAGGTAGCCCCACACCTGGATTGCTCCAAACCCTTGTCCAGCACCTCAGGTGTTACCTGTGAGCCCCAGCTCAGGGCGTGGTGCCAGGGCAGCTGTCAGGAGTGAAGGTCAGTTCTGGGGTGGCAGGAGAGGCACAGGTGTGTCCTTCTGCACTGCTGTGAGGATGCTGCAGGGCTGGCCCACAGCGCTGCTTTTTGTAGGAAGCAAACTTGTGTTTTGCTGAACACTAGAGAGCAAAAAATGAGAGGAGAGGGAGCAGTGTAGGCATGGATCTCAAAGGGCAGTGCAAGGTTCTGAGCAGGAAAAGGGAAGAGACAGAGGGCGGGAAATCCCTCAATAATAAACTCTGCAGCCTCTGAAGCCTGGAATTAGTTTTAAAAAGGCTGGAGCTGGGCCATTCCCCTTCATTTCCTTTTCTTTGAACCCCACAGCTCTGCATAACCTCCTTCAAAACGTGTGCTATTAGCAAGAGTTCCCTCCTTCCTTCCCAAGCAGAGAGATGCGCTGAACTAATTAACGCGCGGGGTTTGTGCAATCCCATTTTGGTGGCTTAGCACTGGATGTCCCTCAGCAGGGACGTGGCTGGAATGAGAAAAGGGCCACAGAGGCAGAAAACGATGACACCAACACCTCAGGAGCCAAAAGGCCTGGAGCCAAGAGGCTGTGAGGGTGAGGAGTCCCTGGGGGCATCCTCACTCCAGGGAGAAGAACCAGATGGCTGCAGGGAAGGGGATTCTGCTACCAGCAAGAAAGAGGGGAAAAGGGGAAGGGAAAAAAAAATGAGAGAGAAAGAAGGTACAGCAGCTGTGGAGAACTAGAGTGGTGCTGCCCAAATTGTTTGTTCTTGCAGTTCTTTAAGTGAGGGGGCACCAGCTCTCATTTCAGTATTTATATTTCCCCGGAGCAGCACCAACTGTATTTCAATATAAACGTAACGCTGTTAATTGAAATCAGTAAGTTCAGCAGTCATTAATAACAGATCTGTGGGAAGGAATATTCCTGCTGCAGTTAATGATCAGCATAAAAAAGACCCTTTTTCAAAGTGTAATGGCGAGCTTGGTGTTCATTTCATCGTTGATTAGAGCGAGTTAAACTTTGCCCCTGTCCATAAGTTGTATATTTAAATATGAGGTGTTCGCAATATTTAAAGATATCAAAATACCAGAGGTGCTTTGGAGCAAACCCAGCCCTTACAGCTGATCCCCAAAACAGTGATGTGACTCTGAAGAAAAGAAAAAGTGGAATTAGCCCACAGATGTTAGAATGGACCGAGTTCTGCTGCAGACCTTGGTGTGGAGCAGATTTGAGACTCAACAGAATCAGCAGGATTCCTCCAGATCTGTGGGAAATCTGGCAAATTCTGACCCAGCCTGGAGCTCATCGTTGCAGCCCCAAGATGCTCTTGCAGGTGACAGCCCTGAATTCAGGGAGGCTGTGTTTAAAACTGCCTTTAGGATTGATTTAGCACTGGGAATTCCTCTGGAAAGCTGTGTGAACACAGAGCTCCTGCCCCTGTGGGTACAGCACACTCAGGGTTTGCACTGCAGCTGGGCCAGTAACACAAAACCAGATCAACTGTGGTGTGAAAATGGAAGTCCAGATATAGGCCCTGAATTAAATTCTCTCTGTTAGAGCATAATGTCTGGGAGTGGCTTTTTCCAAGAGGGAAAAAGGGTGACATTGCTTCAAAAGCCCTGGGAGAAACCTCTGCTGTAAATACATGAAAGTGTTGGGCTGTGGGTTTATAAATTTCTTCTGCTGGAAGAGGTGACGGCTCTGATCTCATTTGGGGTTGTCAGAGCCTCTGTTTGTTTGCAGCAGGTCTGGGTTCAGGTGGGGCAGTCCCAGCTGTCCCCCAGTGGAGCTGCAGGGCTGTGGGGGCTTGGTGAACCCCACGGTCTGTTTTCACCACAAGGAACAAGGTGATTCCTGGTACAAGGAGCTGGGTGACTCCTCACCTGAAATGCTCATCCTTTTCAGGAAAGCTGTTGGGAAGGACAGCTCTCATCCTGTGGCAAAGAAAAGATCAGCATGTGAAAAGTGAAAAGATGTTTTCATACAGTGGAAGGATCTGCAGGTACAAGGCCACCACTAACAATAAACCCTGCTCCTTTAATTAGGATGAGAAATGCAGTTGGACAGGGAAAATGGCAGAGGGTGCACGTGTGACAATTACCTGTGGAATAGGGAAAGGGGAAGAGGGCAGCCCTGGGATGGTGAAGGGAGGGAGACATGCACCCTAAAGTGGATCATCTTGGGGGGGAATATGTACTGCACACCTGACAGTGGCACAGATGTAAAATGAGACTCACAAATCCACCCTTGATCAGCTCAGGTGGTGCTTGGGCTGCCAGGCTCCTGCTTGGAAAAACTGCATTTCCTTTCTCACTGTATTTTGACATCCAGGCTTTGTTTCCCAGCACAGCCCACAGCTGTAAGTGGTGAAATAAACTCCAGTACAGGAACAGAGGTTTTGCTGCTTCCAATTAGAGGAACTCCCCTGCAAGTCCTGCAGCAGGGATCAGTGTGGCACTGCTGAACACTGTGGATCCAACAGGCTTCACCTGGGTGACAGCTCTATAGAGGCACTGTGGAAATGAAAACAAAAATGCTGTGTATATAATGCAGTGATGGATTGCTTCCTAAATTTCGCAGGATGCTTTGGTAGGAAACCTCACTGAAGGTTTGTGTTGGTGCTGCCTAGGATTTCTTTAGTCTCTGGAGTGCTTATATGTAGTGCCAGCGTGGCCTTGGTGTCTAGAATAAAATGAGAATATTTAACACAATTTAAACTCCTTGTGCTCAGGAAAGCAGGCTACAACTTCAGGATCACACCTACATGTGAAAGAGGCCAGTGAAAGCAGTTTTCACAGTGGTGAGTTTGCAGCCCAAACAACCAAAAAGCAGATTCCAGTTGGTGACAGAACCTTTTCACATCCTTCTGCCTCACAGCAACTCAGGTGGGACGGGCACACCTGCAGAATGGGAATGTCCCCACTCTCCTGCCCTCCAGGAAACCACAACAGCACCTGAAACCTGCACCAAGGACAGAAGGAGCAACTTTCAGTTCCTCCTTGTGAGGGGTTTCTGACTGAAAAATGCCATGGAAGGGAACACTGTGTCTTTCAGAGGTGTATAAACCAGCTTGTTTCTCTCAATAAACATCCCAGTGTCCTGCTGGTCTGAGTCCATGCATCAGTCATTGCAGTGAGGCAGAGACCTTTGGAAGGTGCTGCTTGGTTATATGTGAACTTATTCAGGCTGCTGGTGGCTGGATCTCAATACTTATGACCAGAATATATGGCACTATCAGAGCAGATCTGCTAGGAAGCCAGCTGGAGAATGAGGGCTGTCTTGGGAGCTCTCCATCACCAGATAATAGCTTGAGCTCCATAAAGTCTCTTTTTAGCATGAAGTCCCATTTCTGGAGCACAGCAAATCCATGGACAATTGCTTGTTCCATCATGGAAGTCAAAACATTTTATCCTTTCCAAATCAAATTTTATTTCCTTCAAGTCCCTGTACAGCATCCTGAGCCCAGGTCATTTGTTTCCTTCACCATCACTCTCCCAGTAGGACAAAGTAGAAAGAGAGATATGGTATCATTTAAACTGAAAATTTGAGTTGCTTTTCCTAATGATGAAGAAAAAAGCTCCTGTTAGAGGGGCTCATCAGCAGGGAAACAATCCAACAGCTTGTTCCCCAACCACCACAGCTGGAAAACTCTGGCTGAGCCAGCAGTATCAGAAGTGCAGAGCTCAGCACTGGTTTCCTGTCAGGGAAGAAGAGATCTCTCTCCCTCCCCCCTCTCCATCACCACACTGAGACAATCAGCACCCTGTGAAAGGAGCAGCACACACAGGAGGGGCAAACTCTGCTGGTGTCCCTGTCACAGGGCCTGAGGGGTTTGTCAGGATATTGGAGAGCAGATCTTGATGCAGGGCTGAGAGCTGGGCTCAGCTCTCCAGGACCTTCCCCATGTGGGAGCAGGGAGAGCAAGAAGAAGGAGGAGATGCAAAGGAAAAAAAAGAACTAATGAGCAGCAGGAATGGGCACAGGGCCAGACCCCCCCTGAATCATTAAACATGGTCAGGTTCAAGAGAGCTCTATTAAAGTGTCTATCAAAACTCCTGCCCTCAAATGGATTTATTGGATGAGGAGGAGGAGCTGGGGTGCAGAGTAAATACAACAGCAATGGGCCCAGCCCCTCTGTGCCTGGTTACTGGAAAAGCTCTGTGAGATGGAGCAAACTGCTGCAAAACTGGAGAAATGGAATTGAAAAGCAGGCCTGGGGAAATGCTGAGACTGAGATCTTCCAAAGCAGTGCAGCAGCTGGGGAGGCAAGTGAGGGGTGCTGTGCTTGGGCTGCAGTGGCTGCTGCCTCTGCATCATGTTCTGCTCAAGGGTTACTTCTTTAAGGTGACACAGAGCAGGGCTGGATGGGACATTAGGAGGAAATTCCTCCCTCTGAGGGTGGTGAGGTCCTGGCACAGGGTGCCCAGAGAAGCCTCTGGATCCCTGGCAGTGCCCAAGGCCAGGTTGGATGGGGCTGGGAGCAACCTGGGACAGTGGAAGGTGTCCCTGCCCATGGCAGGAGGTGGAACAAGGTGAACTTTAAGGTCCCTTCCAGCCAAAACCACTCAGTGGTTCTATATTAGAGCCAAGTTGATACCTGGCAAAGCTGCTGTGAGTGTCAGTGTCAATTGTAGTGCCTGGTGTACCAGATCACGTGGTGGTAAACCACGAGACACTCTGAAAATTGAGAAATATTTCCGTGTCTCAAACTTTAAGTACATGAACAAGTCCCAGGACACCTCAAGTTAATTCTACGCATGAGTGTCTTCTCAGGAAGGATGGATTTAAAAATGTGGTTAAATGTTTTCCTGAATCAGAGCCCTCAATTGTGAAGAATGAAGAGACATTAGTGGAGATGCAATTTATACCTAACACTTGGCACATTAGGCAGCACCCGTGTGGTTAAAACACACTTTTTCATTAAAAATTATAATTGGGGAAAAACAAATTAGAGCCAAAATGAAATAGGCTTTTTATTTTTCCCCTTTTACCAAGAGATTATGTATTTCCCAAACACAATTTCTCTAATCCATATCTAATGCATTAGAGGCATTCTGCTATTTTCCTCTAGACAAACAAATTTCCCACCCAGTGTGGGATCACAGCCCTGTTCCAGAGAGAAAAACAAGTCATAATAATGCTGAGGCTACTAAAGGAAAATGTTAAAATAATTAAAATATGAAAGAAGCTGCTGTCTTCCTGGGATTTCAATTTCAGAGGTGCCTGAGGGGAGGGGGTTGGATATCTCACACTGATACACTGTTTGATAAAGTGTGATAAAGACTTAGAAAAATTGGCAGATTAAACTGAAATAAAAGCTGAGGATGTTTGCATTCAAAAAGCTATTAAAAGCAGTGTGATTGAGCAGCAAGAAGCTTCTCTTTTATGCAAGAATGCACCGGAGTGGGATGTTTGCTGCATCGATGTCAAGGAGATCAAAGAGTTGTTTGTGTTAGTGGCACAAACTGTTCTTTTTGGCTGCTGGCTTGGATGTGCAGTTGGAAGTCTCTGGGATGCTGCTGCGCTGTGATGCCATCACAGGATGGGACTGAAGATGCAGGAGAGCTGTGTGATCCTGTCCCAAAGTGATGCTGCCATTCAGAACACCCTCAAAACTGTTCTGTGGCAGAGGAGCCAAAGATTTGTCCAGCTTGCAGAGCACAGAGATGGCTCAGCCAGTGTTTGCCTCCTTAAGGACTCCCCTCAAATCTTCTCAGGGGTTTTGCCTCCATTCAATTGCCTCCAAACCAGTGGCCCTTTTCCAACCTGGTTAAACTCAGGCTGTCAGTGTGCTGCCCAAAACTGGGAGAACAGTCTGAGAGATCATTCTTTCCCTCCCCTATCAGACAATTAGCCTTTTGTCTTTCAGCCGGACAAGGGTTTGTGTCCTGACAGTGCCCTCATTTGTGAGTAAAACCACTGGTGAACTCGCAGGCCAGAGGGTTAAACCAGGCAGAGTGAAGGCTCTGGTGCCTGACAGAAGTCATGGCTGCTTGATTGATCTCCCAGCTCCAAAAACTGACAGCAAACCAAGGGGCTGCTGCAAGAACAACAGACCAAGGGGCTGCTCCAAGAACAGACCAGAAACCAAGGGGCTGCTCCAAAAACAGACCAGAAACCAAGGGGCTGCTCCAAGAACTGACCAGAAACCAAGGGGCTGCACCAAGAACTGACAGCAAACCAAGGGGCTGCTCAAGAACCGACCAGAAACCAAAGGGCTGCTCCAAGAACTGACAACAAACCAAGGGGCTTCTCCAAGAACTGACCACAAACCAAGGGGCTGCTCAAAGAACAGACAACAAACCAAGGGGCTGCTCCAAGAACTGACCAGAAACCAAGGGGCTGCTCCAAAAACTGACAACAGACCAAGGGGCTGCTCCAGCCAGAGCCCAGCGCCACCAGAGCCTGAGCCATGCCTGGGTTTGTCCAGCAGCCCCAGCTCAGAGTGCCTTGTGGCAGCACAGGCAGTGGAGATCAGGTCTTTTCTCTGGCAAGCTCCCAGCAGGGTGAAGCACAGCATCAGAGCTGGGGCAGGAGATGGAGCAGCAGTGCTGCTGGAGATGGTGCCCACACGCGCCGGCAGTTGTCGGCGATGGAGAGAGATGAAGATGCTGACTCTGTGATCAGAATCCAGTTTTATTGTGGGATACAAACACTTATCTACTATTTCAGAGAGACTAGTAATGTGTACTACAATGATCAGGTTAAAATCACATGCACAAACTTGTGCAAATAACAACATCTCTTGCTTGCAGAGTTTAATGGGATTTTTTTTTTCCCAGTAAACCTGTTTGATTGAATCTTCTCGCGATCCAGGTCTAATTTTCAAAGTTCTGTTTGCTTTTGCCCAGGCATCCTCTTATCAAATCTCTTATGTTAACCAGGTCCAAAGTCCATCATCTGCTTTGTGTGCCCCAACACTCCAACACACACGGAGCCCTGGTGCTGGGACAGCCTGCTGCACCCTCCTGCCAAGCAGCAAAACCTGGATTGCTCTGCCCGTGGTGAATGGGGGTCCCACTGCCCCCAGGGGCACTGGGGGCCCTGGCAGGCAGGCATGTCTTGACACTGGGGTGTTGAGCTGTGCTGGATGGATACTGCAAGGAGATAATGCTGGTCCTGGTCCTGGGTAGGCAGAGGAGCCACCTCGCTGTGGGGGAATGTCAGAGTTGGGTTTTGGCTGCACAGACACACTTCCCTGCTCTCTTCCTAAACACTGGAGTCGTAAAAATATGATCTGTAGGTTATCTGCAACGAAAATCCCAAGCAAGCATTGATTCAGCAGCAGCACGGGTCACTCACACCATCAGATTTTAAGTTTACAGCAAGTCTTGCTACTTTTCTAACTCTCTCTCCCTGCTCCAGCCAAGAATACTCTTTTATTTCCAATTGCCTCCCTCTGGCAGCTTTATATTGGTGACCTGAGGGTGCAAATTAGATGTTTGAAAACACAGCAGTTAAATCAACAACTCTGAAGTGTAATAGAGGTCAGGACAGTTTGCTTCCAACTCAGTTGCTCAGTTTCTGCTTTGGTTCATGCTATCTGCATTTTGCAAAGTCCTTTGATTTCTGCAGAGGGTGAAAACAGGGCCCAATCCTCCTTCTGTTCAAATCTCCAACTCTGTGTTTTCTCTCTGTTTTTAGGCTTCTGAAAAGAGGCAGTGGTTCCCTTGTTTGACTCTCAGTAATTTTCTGGGAAAGGCTCCCGGTCTGGACTGTGTCCTTTGCCTTGGAGCTCTTCTCCTAAATCTGTGTGTCACTGCAGCTGGGCAGAGTGACACATTTTTCCCGGAATTTTTGATCTGTCCTGCTGCCAATCAGTGAGGGTCTGGTCCGATTACCTTGCCCATCCTTAATGGGCTCGTTAACATTTGGACACTCCATGTTCTGCTGGCAAATCCCTCCCCTAGTGCTAAATAAACACCACAGATCAGGAGAACCAGGGGCTGCTGAATGGAGCTTTGGGGGAAATATTTCACCATAACATCAGAGCTTTGTAATTGAAGGCTGGCTGGTGTGGAGGAAGGAGTGATTCTGCTCCGCTATCACACGCTCGGGACTCGGTTCATTTGTCTTGATTAGCAGAAGTTTAACCATCTCATGCCTTTAATTAGTGGCTTTCTCAGAAGACTCGTTGGTGTGAAGGACCAGGAGCACAGCTGGGCAGGGAGGGGCAGCTCTGTGTGGTGTGTTTGGAGCAAATCTGGGGCCACAGTCACTCAGGTTGGCACTGGAGGGAGCAAGAAGGCTGGAGAGGGGCTGGGAACACAAACCCTGAGAGGAACCCCTGAGGGAGCTGGGGGTGCCCAGCCTGGAGAAAAGGAGACTCAGGGGTGCCCTCATCACTCTCACAGCTCCTGAAAGGTGCCTGTGCTCAGCTGGGGCTGGGCTCTGTCTGCAGCAGCACTGACACAACCAGAGCACACAGCCTCAGGCTGCACCAAGGGAGATTCAGGCTGGATAGCAGGAAAAGGTTTTTCACAGAAAGAGTGATAAAGTTCTGGAATGGCTGCCCAAGGAGGTGGTGGAGTCCCCATCCCTGGGTGTGTTTAACAGAGCCTGGATGTGGCACTGGGTGCCCAGGTTGAGTTGAGCTGTTGGGGCTGGGCTGGACTCGATGATCTTGAAGGTCTCTTCCAACCCAGTGATTCTGTGGAGAACAGCCTTCAGGCTGGAGATTGCTCTGTGGAGGAGTTGTGCCATGAAGCAGGCATCTGCTGTCCTGGGGAGGAGGGCTGTGAGCACTGTTGGAGGGCAGAGGCTCCCCTGTGCATGCAGCATCTCACTGACACAGGTGCTTTCCATCCACGATTGAGACCTTTGGTTTCAGTCCCTTAATGTTGAATTATACATATTTAAAGTGCTTGCTGCTTGAGGAGGGAGAAGAGGGAAAAGTTTCTGCCTACAGCATGCTTCATGAGCAGCTGAAACCCAAACAGCACAAAGAAAAGGGAAGCTGGGAGCACCATTTGCTAAGGGGTTCTACCAGCTGTTTTGAAGAGGTGCATTGTGAAGAACAAGAGGCTTAGGGTGTTGAATGATTTGCTCTCAATCCTTTTGCAGTCCTTTTGAACAGGAGGAAGGTTTATGTCAACATTGCCAAGCACTGGAGCTCCTCTAAGCACGGAGCAGGGCAGCATCGAGTGGCTCCAAGGCTCAACCAGCACTTAAATCTCTTTGAGGAGGGCTGGTATGGTGTTTTGGGTGTGCAGGGCTGATTCTTTCTGAGGACAGAGGAATGGCATGAGGGGAATTTTGGGCAGATTTCACTGCCTTTGGTCTGCTTTTGTGTTTTTGTTTGGTTTCAAAGAGGTTTCTGGTAGGAGATTATGGAGCACTCCACTCCTCGGGAGCTTTGTTCTCTCTTCTGTCAGGCAGCCACAAATTTAAGCACACAGGAGTTGTTTCATCTGAAATCGTTGGCCCTCATGTAAACAAGGCCATTAAATAGAGGAAAAGACAAATGATGCTAGCAGGCATGTGCTTTATTCTGTCTCAGAAAGCTTTTGATGGCTGCCTGATCCCACCTTGCAATGGTCTGGGCTGTTAGAGAGTAAACAAGTCTCCCTTTACCTTTCCTATCCTTTGCCCCTCCCTTTTCTCTCCCTCCTTCTTGCCCTAATGCCACCTTCCCATTTCTACTCTCCCTAATTTATTATTTTCCATTTTGTCTATCCTGGAGGCAGAATATATCTTTTAACAGGCAGGATGTCTAAATCCTTTTATTTCCCCTCGGATTTTTTCTGGTCACCTCTGGTGCACACACACACAAACACGTGCATTTGTATGTGTCTTTGTCAACATCTTCTCTTTCCCCTCCCAAGCTCTTTCCATACATCCTTTGAGTTCCTAGTCCTACTTCCATTGAACTTTCCTCTCCTTTCATCAATCCAGAATAATAAACAGATTGGATTTCCTATCTCTTGGATTGCTTTTCCATGAGCTGCATTTTCTCTCTTTTTTTTTTTCCCTTGGATTTTCTTTCCCTTTTTAAATTTATATTTTTATTTTTATTTTACCTTCAAAGAAATCATCCTTTTTCTCTCTTGGTTCCTAGCTTCTTCTCCAGTGTTTTATTCAGGCTATGGATGATTGTCTCCATACACTCCTTTTATGCTATGAAATGAATTGCTAATGCAACCCCTGCTGGGAGATGCATAGTCTGATCTTGTCCTAAATAGGGCCTTGTTTGCAGGGGATTATGTATAAATGTATGGACTGCACCATTATATATTCACTTAGTGGAAAAAGGTCTCTGCTTATTCCACAAATGAATTCCTGGGGAGAGGAGATGCATCCAGCCTGGAGGTGCCTTGAAGTCCACTCCTGCTCCCCTGGCATGGCTGCTCAGTGAAGCCCAGCATCAACCACAGGAATGTTCACTGCCACAGGATCTGGAAGGTGAGGGCAGGCAGAACCCACGTCATCCACAGTGCTCCTGCCAGAGATCCCCCCAGGCCCAGGCATCCCCTGGGATGTGGGAAGATCTTGCACTGCCAGGACCCCTCTGGGCTGGGGGAAGCAGGGACAGATGCAGGTCTCTGCAACTTCCAGATCAGCCCCCTGCCAAAGAGAGAAGCTGTGCTGATCCCTGAAAAAATGCACCAGCAGGGGTAGAGCAGGATGCAACCCCAGAAATTCTGTTAAATACAATGCTGACCTTTGCCCTGAGCTGCTAATAAACTCTGACAATAAAAAGTGTGAATAGGATGCAGGAGCCCTTCTTCACGGGCTGCCACAGCCATCCTGCCTGTCCCAGGACTGCCCCACAGTCACAAACATCCCAAACCCAGCCAGGAGGGCAGATGAGGCACTACAGGATCTGTGGAGGATCCTTGGAGGAGCACTCTGCAGTTTCCAGCCAGATCCTTTTATGGTGCTGGCTTGGATTGCATTTACTGGCACTAAGGGAAAAATAGATAAAACTAGGTTTTCCCTTGTTTTATTTTATTTTTTCCTTCTGTACTGGGCTCCAGCCTTCTCTTAGTAAAAACATAAAGCATCCTATTAAATCAAGTCATCATAAGGCAACATCCAGCACAGCCTCTGAGTGGGGCTTGTGCTGCTATCAGCTCTTATCCATCAGCCTGGCTCAGTTTCACCTGAGTTCACTCTGCTCTGAGCTAAACCCCATCCTGCAAACAATCTCTGCCTTCCTCCTCCTCAGCATACCCTGAGCACAGAGTAACTCAAAGCTTCTGTAGTGTGCTGCTGGTGTTGGCAGTAAAAGCCCCTTGCTAATGGGCAAGGTTCCTGTTATTTCCATTTGTGTTACTCAGACTCCTGGGGCATGCAACATTAAAAAAAAAAGAAAAAAAAAGGGGGGGGGAAACCTGCACATTTTAAAGTGTAAACAGAACCTGGTGTTTTCTTAAATAAATGTGACAATTGCAATAATGTTTTGCAGATTACAGGGAAAGGAACTTAAGGGAAACATTTCCAGATCTTCAGCACTGTGTATTTTGCTGATGCTTAAATAAACTCCTCTTTGTTACTGCTGTTCTTTCTGCCGTGCTGTTAGTTTGATGCTACTTGAAAACCTTAAATGCCTAGAAAATCCTTCTGCTAGACAGGGATGTTACTTTCTATCTCCTGGTCTGCCCAGAAACCTCTCAATTCCCTCTGTAGCTTTGCACTCGGGCAGATAGATCCTGCTTTTGCAATTCTTAGCTTTTGCCTGTGAGTCAGCAGCTCCCTGGGCTCATATTAAGAACCCAAATCAGCAATGGCATGATTGAGCCCTTCTGCCTGGCTCTGTCCATGCTGCTGCCATCACCCAGGCAGAGCCCAGGCTGGATGACAGCCTCTCCAGCCCTGGCACATGAATAAAACCCTGTCATCAGCCCAGGTGCCCTGGTTCTTCTCCTGTTGCAGGAGCAGAAAAATCTTCCCCATCTGGGAGGCACCTGAGCACCGTTTAGCTGAAGTTTAATGTGAGGCCAGATGAAGGCTGCCTCACCCCCTGAAAGCCACACAAAATGCAGAAGGATAACTAGGCTGAAGTTATAAATGCAGGTTTTCTGCAGAGAAAGAAATTCACTTCCCCAGTCAGCCCTTGGAGCTCATCCTGATGCCTTGTGCAGGCTGACCTAGAACAGGCTGGACAGGGTTAAAGAATGAAGCAGGGATTTATCCAAAGGATCTCCTCCATGGATGCACCTTGGGCAGCACCAGAGCCCAGCCAGGGCTGCACCCAAGATGAACCAAAATGGCCCCAAAATGCACGGCCGGGCACGGGGTCTCTCCCTGGGATCAGCTCTGCTCCATTTGCACCTTGCAGTTCATTGTCCCATCCCAGCTTTAGCCCCTGCAGTCCCACCCTGCTTGTTTTTCTCTCTCCAGCCCACGGGGTTTGTGCTCTTGGGCCTGAGATTTGGATCATTTGTCCTTGCTCCCCAGCTAGAGAAGGAATACATATATTCACCTGTGGAGAAAGCACGGAAGGTTCAGGAATGCCCCAGCTGTCCTTCTGCTGTGCGGCACAGCCGCTTGCAGATGAGCTGGGCGGAATTCAGGACCAAGGACAGCCTCAGCCACGCTGCTGAGGGTGGGGAAAAGCCCAATTTCTCAGACAGCGCCGGGAATGCGTCCCTGTCAGGATGATTTGGGGTGCTGTGGTGTCTCCTGGCTGACCCTGTGACCCCATGCCCACATGTGGAGCTCTCCTCAGGAGGGCACTGCTGTTCTTCCCACCGAGCAGCTCACACAGCGTGCACAGAGAGCAGCTCTGGCTCTCTGGTGCTCACTCGCCTCCTGATGCAGAAATTGTGTGCAAAACCCCAGGAACTTTAAGGGAGGAAGAAGGTGAGAAACATGGCATAAAAGCAACTTTTTTGCCTCACAGTCTTCCAGCTTTGTTTCCCTGTGCTTGTGTCAGAGTCCCTTTCCACCTTCACACCCCATTAGCATGGATTACATGCTGCCTCTGTTAGCTGCATACTTCAATTCCAAGTTTGGGACCTGCTCACACTGTCTTGCAGCTTGCTTCATCCGACTCATCATTTCCAAATTAGCTGAACTTGATTGAGGCAGATCAGGCTGCAGCCCTCGTGCACCAGGAGAAATGAGTCACTGCCCTGCTTCCTCTGCAAGCCCCTGCTCTTGAGGGCACAGCTCTGTGCATCTGGATGGAGGAGAGGCCACGTCTCTCTTGACACTTCCATCAGGGCTTAATAGGAGAAAAAGCAGTTCACAAAACTGAAAGGCTGCGAGTTCCTGATGCATTTATTGTGTTGAGCCTCCCCTGCCTGGTCCTGTGTCTAGACAAAGCCTTAATAGAAGCAGCAGCGACTGGCAAGGGGGAGTTTGTGTTGATTTTCTGTTGCCAGGGGAAAAGTAAACTAATGGAATTAGTGTGAGTTCACATGGGTAACCAGAATTAAGCCTGGACCTGGGAGTGTGTGTGTGTGTTTGCTGCATGCTGAATGCAAAAGGGTGGAAAAAGTTGAACATGGACAAGGCTCAAGCTGAAAAGACAAATTGGGCTGAGCTGCATATTCACATTGCCCCTGGATGCCAGGAAAGGCTGTTTGAAGCTCTGCAGAAATAAGCCTTTCCCCCTCCTCTCTTCTCCCAAGGACTTGCAGTCCACTGTGGAGTTCTTCCACTTTTATGCAGAGCTCCCTTTTTCATTTCTCTTCTGATTTCTTGTTTTATGTTTCCTGCTGCTGAATTACTGCAGTCATTCCCTTTTTCTACCTCCAAGCAATTGTCAAGAAAAAAAGAAAATGCCCCCAAAACATTCTGCAAAGTAACTTTACTCAGCATCACAGCCGCCTACCCCGGTGGAAACTCAAGCTTGTTTGCTTTATTTAAAGCTACTCCCTTGCACACATGATAGAGCTCACAGATGCCTGGAGTCTATTTACCTCCTGGCTTGTTTATCCTGAAATGGCCAATGGAAACTGCTCACATTTTTGTCTTGATAAGAATCCAATCATGGAAATTGATTGAACTACTTTCGTTGAGCTTTTCTCTCACATTTACACTTTTCAACTGGTTTGAATTGTTTAATCTACAGTTAATTTAGAGACACACAGCCGTGGCACTGATGTATCAGGAGATCAAGATAAATGGCTAGAGTGTTTTTATGAGCAAAAATCTCTCTAGATCCCAGTACATAAATCATTTGTTGTGAAATCGCTCATTGTCTTTAGGCAATGTCATAGTGAAAAATTCAATCTATTCATGAACAGAAAGTCAAGGGATTAGGAATGGTTTGAAGGGAAAAACGCCATGCTAAAAAAAAAAAAAAAAGAAAGTAAGATTTATCACTTAATGCTCCCCTAGCACAACTTTCCTGCCCTTGTTTTGCAGTGTGGACTCTTGAATTGAATTTCACACTCTTTGTCTTTGTTCCAGTCAATAGGAAGCCATGAAGATGCCCCCAAGGGAAGAGGCATGTCTTTGTATTAATCAGGAGCATTTTCTCTCCAGTTATCCCCTGATGCAACAAAGGAATGCAGGAAAGTGGCCTACAGATGATTTCTTACTGAGGGCCAGCCCATGATCCCTGTGCTTGCAAAAAGAAATTATTTGCTAGAGGCTCCTCCTGCAGAGCTCAGCCAGGGGCTGGGTCAAATGCAGGCCCCAGAAGAGAAATCTTGATAAAATAGAGCATCCCCAGTTCTCTGCCTTCTCCTCCCATACAGAAGATGTCTCCTCTCACCTGAGTTACAACCTCCTATGCTGCCACCATGACCATTTGGAGAAGGAGAAGGACCATGGTCAGGAATGGAGGGGTCATTTGCTGGAGGACAACTGGAAAATTGGGGTTTTCAATAGATACAAGCAGCCTCACAGAAGTAGGAGTGTGAATGAAGCAGAACAGGGGAAAAATTGCTCCCAGAAGAAAGTTAAGGATGGAGATGGAGACACCCTGCACTTCCAGATCTGAGAGACTCAGAGAAATTTGCATCCAAATCCAAATTTCCTATCTGGGAATTCCTAATTCTGAATCACAATTGCAGAAGATGTGAATCTAGAGCCTGGAGATATCCAAGTTCAAATGTCTCTGGTCTTGCAGCTTGTTAGAGAAGTGATGGGCATAAGGAACCAAGGCCAGCAATCTCCTCAATTCCAAAAAATGCTTCATGGAGACAGGGGGTTGATGCTTCACTTCTTGCAGCATTCCCAACAAACGGTTTTCCAACTTCTGACAAAGGCTCACAGTTGCCTAGAGCTCAAAGGTGAGGGGGGTTGTCCATGTGGGATTAAGGCCATCTTCATGAAGATTTTTGTATATATTTAGGTGGCCTAAATTCCACCTAAGCCTTCATGACTTTCTTATTGGCTGGTTTTAGGCCTCCACATATCCCTAGTCAATAAGGAGACATTATGCTTAGGGACTTAGAGATTTGTGTAGAATTTAGGCCATCTGAGCACATCCCTTTGAGCCATTGTGCTTATTCTAGAGGCTCTGTTTTCTTTTTCTGTTTTTCTCTCAGATGGATTCATGGAACCATTGCCTATTTCCCTTTGTCTTTCCCCACTCCCTTCCCACTCCTAGGCCCAGAGCTTTGGATCCCAGTCTGAAATGATCCAGACATGGTTTGCTGTTTATCATCCCAAATCCATGCTCTCATGGAAAAGAATGTTTATTTAGTCCAGGTAATTCAGCCCCTGGAGTCCTTCAAGCATGAAAGTTTTAATACTTCTCACCTGGAACAGCTGAGTTGGCCAGGAGAGATGAAGCTTTGACAGGAATACTTGATACAAATTTCTAGCCAAGCAAAGAAGTGATGCTCCTGTACACAGGATGGAAATCTCAGCCCAAAGGAGCATCCACGAATTGTGAATCATTTAATAGTCCTGATGAAGAAACCTGTCTAGCAGTTACTTTTTGCTTACTGCTGAAAAGGCATTCAAAGAGCCCTGTAAAAAGGCACCTGCTCTTTTTGTGCTGTTTGCTGTGCACAGCCATCACCAGGTGAGATCCCTCGCCACGGAGCAGCTCCAGCACAGACACTGAATTTCCCCTGTGAGCAAGAAGCAAAGCCCCTGCACTGCCTGGCCACTGTGGCCAGTGCCAAATGCAACAGGGAGCCTGGAGCCAGCTAATTTCCATCTAACCTAAGGCAACAGTCAATGTGACTGCTCTGTACTCCAGCTGCTTCCCAACTTTAATCCATTTAATTTGGCAGAGTGATGCTAATGAGATTTCATTGACGGGGGGCCTGCACCAGGACTGCAGCTTGTGAGAGCTGATGCTGAGGCAGGAGCCTGAGCTCCTTGGGAAATGCAGGTCTAAAGGGTTTCAAAATATGCCACAAGTAGCCAGCTTCAAGAGGAGAATTTTATAGATGTGTTTATTATGCAGGTACATGCTTATTAAACTGGGGTTTTATGGCTACTTCAGCAGATACAAAGTGCAACAAGATTCCATCTCTAATAAGTAATAAATATGAGTCTCTTGGCACTGCTGTTTCCTGTCACCTACAAACCAGGTTTATCCCAGTTTTGAAGTCCTAGAGAAATGAACAGTTGACAAAAAACAATAAATGGTTTAAATATTAACCTTCCTGTCTGGAGCTTTTCTCTGAAGCCAGCCCAGAGCTGAGGGATCAGTGACTGCTGGGGCTGGGTTCTATCAGGTCATCCCTGACAATGTGCAAATCCCACCTGAGAGCTATGAACACACCTGCCCTGGAATACTTTGGAGAATCTCACCACAATGTGTCTCACTAACCAAAAATCAAATTACAGGCACTGAAGTGAAAGAAACATAGAGAAATAATTTTTTTTTTCTTTCTACTTCATGGAGGCAGCTTCAGGTGAACAATGGGTTTACACGGTGGATGTTTATTCATTGCATCCTTAAAAACCTTTTTTATCTCCTCATGTATTTGTTTGCTTACTTCACTGTCTTCAAAATTGTAACATTTTTTCCCACATCTGAAATTAATTTGTTTTTTATTATTCTTCCCCGGTGTGTAAAACTGAACAACATCTTCTTTCTAATGACCTCTTACAAATTGAAATACTGTTATCAGGTTTCCAATTTAGTCTTCTCATTCTTGGACTCCACAAACCTGTTTCTTTCAGTTTTTCTTAAATCACATTTTCAAAACATCTGATCATTCTTGTTGCTCTCTTCTGGACTCATTCCAGTTTGTCTACATCCTTCTTGTGGGTTGGTGCCCAGAAGTGTGCACAATATTCCAGCTGAGCTCTGACCAGCAGCAAATAGAGCAGAATAAAAATTACCTCCTGTGCCTTTCACATGACACTCTTGTTAATAGTCTTCCAAAAGGAGATCTGACTCCCTTTCTCTCTTTGATTTTTGTATTTTTTTTCTCCCCACAAGGCTGATTGTTGGCTTGCACTGGGTTTGTGGCGCACACAAAACCTGGGGTGGTTTCCAGCAGCACTGCCAGGGCTGGTGATCCCCTGAGGTGTTGGAGAACAGGAGGGGCCCTGTGGAATGCAGGGTGAGCCCAATGTCTGGGAAGGATTGGCATTGGACTCCATGACTCAGAATGCTGAACAATTGCTTTATTAAAACTGTATTAAAACTATATTATAACTATACTAAAGAGATTACTCTACTCTACTCTACTCTACTCTACTCTACTCTACTCTACTCTACTCTACTCTACAAAAGACACTAAAGAATACTAAAGAAAACCTGTGACTGTCTCGAGACAGCCAGGACACAGCTTTGACCCAATCGGCCAAGGAATCCAAACAATCCTCAGCAGAATCCAACTGACAAATCCCTTCAGGTGAGCAATCTTCCTAGCACATTCCACACGTGCAAAAACAACGGGAGCAGCAAGTAGAGATAAGAATTGTTTCCTCCTCTTCTCTCTGTGCTTCCTAGGAAGAATCTTGTGGGAGAGAATTGTGTCTCTCTCTGTTGAGAGAACGTGAATGCCACAGAGGCCTTGGGCAGGAATCCCAGGCTCCCAGCAAAAGGAAAGGTTGGCTGAGCAGCCAGGACACACTCACACAGACCATGAGGTGTGAACTGCTGCTTTTCCTTGTCTGCATTTACCATGTGCCTCCTGAAGCTGCTGTCCCTTCCTATTAGCTCACACAGCGCTGACAGCTCCATTCTCCTTGGAGGATCTTCTGGTCCTGCTCTCTGCTCACCAACCTTTGCTGTGCTCCCTCTAAGGAAGGTGGCAGAGGAAAGGTACATGAATTTCTCTACTAATAGAGTATTTCCTTGCCAGGTTATCTTTGATCCTGAGAGTGACACGCAGTATCTTTCCCAAGGCCACATTCTGAAACGTTTTTAACAAGGAAGAAGCAAGTTCTGTATATAGTGACACTAGACCTTGTATGACAAAAACATCAATATCAGTGCATAATTAATGCAGGATCTTCAGTAACGTGGGCTGAATAGGGACAGAGTACTTTCAAAAATCAATTTGCTACCTGAATTACAAACACTGCCGATTAAACCTGACAAGGCAGAACTCGAACAGGAGGGGAAAAATAAGAAAGAAATTAAAGAGTCCACAAGCCAGTGTGCTGGAATGGCCAAATCCCCAGCCCCCTCTTTCTCTACAATCTGTAACAGGAACAATTTCATTCACACAGGCAAGGTCCAAGCACTGAGGTGGGCAGGACATGGGACTTCTCTTAACCCTTTCTTTCTTCAGCTTGGCAGAATCCCCACGAGCAGCAGGCTGACCCTCTGTGCACCCCTGGCTGCTCATGTGCAGGATCCCGCACCCCTGGCTGCTCATGTGCAGGATCCCATCTATGCCCAATATGCTGAAGACTCTCGAAGGCATTAAGCATATTTTATGCCTCCAGCATCTATTATAATGAATAATAAATTATAAATCATAAATTTATGCCATCCAGCATCCATTGCTGGATGACAACGAGCTTTAACCAAGCCCATTTTTATGTGGAGCATAATATCAGTGGTGGTTTTCCCTCCATTGCAGCACCCAAGGCATGACCCAGCTCATGGCTAAGGGCCCACTGTCCTGTTGAAATTTGATCCATCATTATCTTTTTCCATCAAATGCTGCTTTGAAATTAATGATCCTGACTCTAGGGGTTTGACTGAATCTGAGAAACTATTTCTAGTGGTGGGGATTCAACACTCTCTCTGCTGTGGCCCTGATTTGACTCCCAGATATAAAATTTGAGGGGAGACTTCCTCACTCTCTACAACTCTGACAAGAGAGGGCAGACAGGTGGGGTTGGCCTGTTCAAGAGGAAACAAGAGGAAATGACCTAAAGGTGTGCTAGAAGAAGTTCAGGTTGGACATCTGGAAGTTCAGGTTCAGAAGTTCAGGTTGGACATCTGGAAGTTCAGGTTCAGAAGTTCAGGTTGGACATCTGGAAGAATTTCTTCATGGAAAGGGCTGTCAAGCATTGGGTTGGGCTGCCCACAGAGGTTTTGGAGCCACCACCCCTGGAAGTGTTCAAGAAATGACTCAACGTGGCCCTTGGTGCTTGCTCTACTTTAGTTCACACAGTGGTGTTTGGTCAAAGGCTGGGCAGGATGGTCTTGGAGCTCTTTTCCAGCCTTAGTGATTCAGTGGTCCTGTGATCCCATGTGATTTCTATGGCTCAATGATTCCAGGAGTCTGTGATTCTGCTGCTCTGTGACTCAATAATTTTATGATTGTGTCCTGTCCCCTCTCTCTCCCACTTTTGCATTAAGCAGCTTTGAGGGGTGTGGTGTCTGTTCAAGCACTTCCTGAAAAATCACTGAAAAATCCAGTGATTTCAGCTGGGGAAGCAGGGCCCTCTTGGCCCAGAACCACTGCTGACAGACTCCCTCTGCTCCCATCCGCTCTGGCCACTCTTTGCTCTGTGCAGGAACGACTTCTGCAGCCTCATCCCAAATTTGCAGCTGCCAGTCAAGCAGCAGCAGCATTCTCCTTGTCCTAACCCCTTTCCTTTTTAGTGCAGCACTCTCCTTGCTAACCGGCTGGGGCAGCGTGCAGTTGGGATTGCTGGGATGCTCTGGAGGGAGGGGGCAGCCCCAGCCTGCTGGGTGAGGTGATGCTGCTCCCTGCTGCTCTCACAATTAGCCTGGGCCTTGTAGCTCAGCTTGCTGGGGTCAGAGCTCTGCTCTGCTCTCGTGCCTGATGTGCAGATGAGCCTGAAGCCGCTGCCCGCGTTTACTCCTGTGCCCCGTCCTCCTGCAGAGCCCCAGGCCGTGTCCAGGGTGCTGAAACAGTTAAACGACTTATTTGCCGGCTTGCTTGCCGAGTTCTCCGTTGGAGTTCAGCCTCTGCCATATGTTATATTACACAGCATGAGAAATCAGACTGAGGTGGCAATTTTAACACCCTTTATTCATACATCCTATTTTTACACTGATAGATGTAAGATATGCAAAGTGTAATTCCCAGCTGAAGCAGACTCAGCACATGGTTCCTGCTGCCTCAGCCAGGCATGGAGGAGGACCAGCCAGGAGACCTGGCTCCTCTCACCGGGACAGGCAGCCCTGGAGTCACAGCAAGCCCTGCCTGCTGCCTGGGAGGCTCTGCTGGGTGCTGCCCATCTCTTCACTGCTGGGTGAGCACAGCCTGCTGTGCCCCTGCTGCTCAGCAGCTTGGGGTTGGCTGGTGCTCTCAGTCTGGAGGTGGCACTGCCTGGCAGCCCTGGGGCACAGGCACCAGCAGGATGGCACTGGCAGGGAAAAGGCTCTGGCTGGTCCAGCTGCCCTGGGCAGGTCCAGCTGTGGAGGCTCAGAGGTGTCAGCAGAGCAGGGGGATGGAGAGCAATGGCCTTTCCCTTCCTTTGCCTGTTGCTGACACTGTTTCTCTGTTTTCTGTGCCCAAGGATAACACAAGCTGATGAAGGTTTTGCACTTTGAACAGTTGTCTGTGTCTTCAGGAGACAGTTAAGTCAGAAATCAGAGTTTTGCTCTCTTTAGGACTAAAGTGAAAGGATTTGCAGGTTTGCTACTGCAGACTCACTGGGAGCTCAGGAGTTTTTACCTGTGTGGCAGGACAGACACATAAAGCAAGGACTGATGGATTTCTGAGTGAGAGTCCTGAACATGGACAGCAGAGTCCTCTCCCCTCTCATGAGCCTTTTCATGACCCAGGGTTCCCTGACATGGCAGTGAAACCCCCACTCTGCAATGTGCCTCTTGCAGGAATGGCTAAAAGGAAACATTACAAAGTTTAATTTGGAGCACTGTGTGACTGCAGAACAGACTTACATGAACATCTGAAGTGAGGAATTTTGGAAAGACAGTGGGGCAGACTGTAATTATAGGAAAGCCCCAACACACATGCTGGAGCAGGTGCCTATGGACCAGCAGAGGGAGAATTGGGATAGTGGGGAAATTCCTGCTACAAGGAAGAAGGAGTTCCCTGGAAGCTGAGAGTGGAGGGCAGGGGGGAGATCTCCCTCTCTGAGTCCTCAGTTGGGAATGAGGATTTTCCCTCCTCCCTGTGAGTGAGAGAGATATTTCCTGAGAGCACAGGGAGAGCTGAGCTGCCAGCAGGGATGGCTCTGTGGGAAATGGGCTGGGGGGACCCTGGCCCCAAGATTTTTGTCCCTAGGACTCACTGCTGACTCTTCCTTGGCTGGTGCATTTGCTGCATCCCTGATTCATGAGCATGCTCTGCTGGCTGATCAAGGGCTGAGGTTCATTAGCAGCACTCTCTCCATTACATGATGACATTTTTATGAAACACATCAAAACTTCATCTCCTCGACTACTGTGACAAAAAGACAGTCTGAGACAGCAGACACAAGCCTGCTTTCATTTGGAAATCAGCCTGGCTATGAAAGGCAGGTGCCAGATGTAGTGAAATGAAGCCTGATCAGAGGCACTCCGTGCACAAGGAGGGCAGGACAGCAGTTTAGAGCAAACTGGAGCTATCATGAGAGCTTTGCCATGACATGACAGACTTTTTGCTGGCCTCAGGCTGCTGGCCATGAGGGAAATGAGAGGAGAAAAACCAAGGTACTTGTCAGGCTGAGACTTTGTGCCACTGGGTGTATTCATGCCTGTGAGAACGCTCACCTGCATACAACAGTGTGTAAATAAAGAGCTGCAGCTGCAACACAGGCAGAGATGTGCATGCTTGTGTTTGTGTCTGCAGGACACACGTGAACTTTTGTATTTTGTGGAGATAGGGAAACCTCCAGTCCCTGATTCAAACCACAGAACAGCAAAATCTTCTCCTCAACCCTTCTGGAAGGTCTGCTCCTTTGTTAGTGCACAAAGGTCCCCAGATTCAAGCTGCAGTTTGCATGTTGCTCTGAAGTGTGAGATCATGAGGACTTAATGTGTCAGAGCCCAAAAGGATGTAGTCTCCAAACTCAACCCTGGAAGCCACCAGGAAGGGAAGAGCAATAAAAGGGTCCTGTGGGGTGGAGGCAGCCAGAAAGTTTGGTGCTCCATCCCATTAACAGCAGGGATGGATAATTAGCAGGACAAAACAGCTTAAAATGTTCACCAGGGAGTTATCCCAGAGGCAGGGAGCTGGGCTGTGTGATCTGAGAGGCCTTTTCCAGCTCTAACAGGGAAGAACTGGATGGTTTTGAGAGCCTGGTTTTACAGCAGTGCTCAACAGTGGGTCAGGGAAAGGAAGGCACATGATTTATCTCCTGCTGCCTTCTGACACCTTCCACTGGATGCCTTTTTTTTTTTCCTCCTCCTCATTGCAAATGGTTTCAACAAAACATTGATGGGTCTTTAAGGGAATGTTGGAAGAAAGAAAGAAAAGAGCCTCCAGCTCTCTGCCAATGGGAAGGAGTGGAAGGCAGCCAGGAGACTGTGTCTGGGGTGCTAATTAGAAGATATTTCCTGTTGTGGTGAGGCTTTTATTTATAGGACTGAGTGTGAGAGGGTGTCAGTGAGTGTGAGAGGGTGAAGTGTGGTAGGGTGTGACTGAGGCACCCCGAGCTGCCTAAAAACGAGAGGAACTCACTGGTTTATTTTAAAACCAGCCACTGGAGCTTGGTGGCTGGGGAGATGCAGACACAGCCCTGGAGATAAATGATTATTTACACAGATGTGTCTGGATAAGCTGCATGCACGGACTCACATGCAGACAGACAGACAGACAGACAGGAGGGCACATGGTTGTTTCCAATCTTGTGCTGAGCCTCTTTCCTCCTAGGAAACACGAGTCCACCTTTACCACGAGACATAACCCACTTTAATCCTTTTTTTTTAACCCAAGCAGAGCAGCCTGGCCAGGGCAGAGCCTTTGGAGAGCTCCAGCAGAGGGGCCACGAGCTCTCCTGCTGGCTTGGTGGGCTTGGAGACAGCAGAGAGCCCTGAATGCCTCAAAGGGCTCCTAAATCCCTGCTGAACAGACCTTGCCACTTGGAATGGCACCCTGTTCCTCAGCTGGGATGGGTTTGTATTGCCACATTTCTCCTCACAGAGAAAGGCAAGACAGTCTCCCCAAGAATATTTCTAAAATTCCCATTCTCTGAACCTCAGAGAGTGGTCAAAACAATTCTTATCTCATTTGCTGTGCCTGTGTTTGTGCAAAAGTAAAATACAACATAAAATTGTTTACCCAAAATAATAATATTTTCTTTCCTTGGCCTATCAAGGAAATGATATATCAAATGATATATCAAAGCTATCAACTGACAAGCACAAAATTCTATACAGTTATATACAGTTAAATACTTAACAAATTCAAACATGATTTTATATGATATATGATATATGATATGATATAGTATAGTATAGTATAGTATAGTATAGTATAGTATAGTATAATATAATATAATGTAATATAATGTAATGTAATATAATATAATATAATATAATATAATATAATATAATATAATATAATATAATATAATATAATATAATATAATATAATATAATATAATATAATATAATATAATATAATATAATATAATATAATATAATATAATATAATATAATATATAATGTAGTATAATGCAATAATATAATATGACATAACATAACAATTAACCTTCTAATAAAATCAAATCAAATACATGATTCTGTCCCCCTCATCAGGAGCAATAATATCCACTATGGATTTGCTGCATTTCCCACATTCTTCATGTCCCTGGCACAGCTGAGCCCGTGGGGCTGGTGCTGCTCTGAGGTGCCCCTCTGGCTCTGAGTCAAATTGGGGTTCTGATCCAAAGCCAGGCACTGCAGGAGCAGCCTGCACTCCTCAGATCTGCTCCTTCTGGGCTTTCAGAGCCACAGCAGTGCTCCTGCTAATTAATACAGGCGTGGAGTGCTGCTGATTCCCCGTGGTAGGAAAATTCACCCACAGACACCAGAGGTTTATGTCCAAACAGGAGACAGAGGAGTGCTTTTACTTTATTGGGATAAAGGGAGAGGCTGTGGGGCATTCCCCTGGGATCTCTCAGATTTTGGGAGGACACAACCTCCTTTTTATCCCAATTTCCCAGCCTCATTTCCCTTCTCTCTTTCCCCACTGGCTGAGGTACTTGAGAGGTTCAGACTTCCCAGAACACCTGATACTGCAGATTCCCCTCTAATGTACAACCCTCCCTTTAAATTTTTAACTCTTATGGTATTTAGGGGTTTTTCTTCCTCATTGTTTCTTTCATCTTTCAACATCTAATTTCATTCCTCAGCAAACCTAAAGTTTATTTGCAAAAGCAAATCTCTTTTTCCATTCATCAATCAGTGGAATCCTCCCCATTGTTCCTTTTCTCTCCCAGTGCTGGTTTTACCTCCCAGCAGCCCCACAGCTTGTTTGGAAAGACAAATCCACTGTTCCTCTCTGCCATTGGGATGGGAGCAAGAGCTGGCAGCCCACCTGCCCCCTTCCCCAAGATCTACTTTGGAGGGATAAATCTGGCTTAGCACTGCTTACTTGAGGACAGCAGAGCTGCAAGGAGGGAGCAGGGATGTGGATTTTGCTCTGCTGGGTTTTTATGAATGATAATTTTGTCAGGCACAGCGCAGAAAAAAAAAACTTTGTTGCTCCTCAGAGCCAAGAGATTTAAACCAATTTTGGTAGGAGGATTTTCCATCCTGCCCCAGTCCGAAGAAAGCAGTTTATGTGACAATGACACGTGCAATGATGCTGGCAGGTTGGGAGGAGGTGTACTCTGCTGAAGGTGCTGGGTGTGAGAAACAACTGCTCACTTTGAAAATTCAAAAAGGTTTATTAAACCTTGACAAAAATACAATAAAAGGACTATATAAGGAAAAATTTGCAGTGCTGGGAACTGCATAGCTATACATCACTAAAACTTTTCTTAATATTCACACAATAGTTATCTCTTAATTGATTGAGTCAATCATCTCATTATCCATCTATAACACTGGGGATGGGTGTGATTGTTAGGGTTAACTTCAGCACAGGTCAAAACTAGGGGGAAGGAGGGGGTGGGAAAAGTTTTCTGTTTTATCTGAATGCACATTGCCTAATTTAATGACAAATGATTCCTCATTTATACCGGAGAGAAGTGAACGAGTATCCATTTAGGTAAAAAATGATGCTGGAAGGAGTCCTGATGTCTTGTCACTCTATTAAAAATGCTAGGAACTTCATTTCTAGCTCGACAAAAAAAAAAAAAAATTGAAAAAAGACAGCTGGTGAAATTGAGCACCTCTCCTAGGAAGGATCTGGCCCTGAAAGTAACATTCTGGAGCTGTGGGAACACAGACATCTCCTGATGGATATCCTGGTGGATCTCCTGATGGAGGGCAGCCACAGGTGTGCCTGTGAAGGGTCTCCTGCCCATGGGATGGTGTGAGAACTGGATTTGTAAAGGGTTCTCAAAACCTGGCTGAAAGCTCACACAGCCTTGTACATGTGTGCAAACTCTGAGATAAGGTGAGGTGACTTAGGAAGGCCATGGAATAGAGAAGATATTGTTGAGAGAGAGATTGAACAAGAAACAGGTTTCAGAAGATGGCTTTGCAAAAAACCAGATATTTTGGAGACTTAGAAGTGTGAAAGGTGCATTGTAGCAAGATCTCGTGGGGCAGAATAATAGTAATTATAGGTGATTAAAATAATAGGTGATTGGTGTTAGAAGTAACAGCAGCATTGTGTGGCAAAAGCTAATAGGCTGAAAAACATTTATAAGATATTTTAACCAGGAAATAGGTTGGCTTCTGATAGAATGGCGTTGGGTTTTACATCTCTTATGTCTCACCCTTCTACGAGACTGATAACAGAATAAAATCTAGAACACCTCTAAGCTGCCCCATCTCTGTGGAGCTGGGATTTCCCAACAGGAAGGTGCAGCCCATGTTTTGAATTTGGACACAAATCCGTCCAGCAGCCGGGCTGGGCAGCAGAGCTGCACCCTCCCCTCCCGGCAGGGTTAATGAGGCTCTCCGGAGCGGCTGCAGCCGGGGATGTGCAGAACAAACCCCGAGCATTGAGCACCGCAGAGCCATTCACAGCCCCACAATGGAGCGTGTCAAACACGTCCCTTGTCCTTTTCTCTCCTGACAAAAAGGGCTGCTCTGACTCGGGCTGGGTGTGCGGTGCTAAGTGAACTGACAAGCACTCAGCAGCGAGCCTGGCATCCAGCAGCAGCTGAATTCTTGTTGTTTTTTAATCCCAGGTTGCCAGGTGCTTTCTCCTACACGGGTCCACAAGCCCTGCCAGTGGGAAAGAAGCAATTCCTGGCCTTCCCTCAGAGATCAGGCATCACAGTGATCCTATTCCCTCACAGAGAGAGAGCAGAGCTGCTTCTTCCTCATTCAAATCAGAGTTTGGGCATTTATGGGAGTTTTGGACACAATTTCCTGTCTTCCTCTGTGGAGAGGCAGAGTGTGGTACATTAGAATTCTTTGTTCATGTAGGGTTTTTCTCCTTCCTGTTCTCTCTACTTCTCCTTTTCCTTTGACACGCTCTCCCCTCCTGTACTCATTTTCTCTCTGAGTCAAGCTACACTTCCTCATCAAAGAGGCTCTAATGGGATCACATATTTGACCAGCTGCCAGGGAAAATTCCAGTAACCTCTGAAACCCTAAACATTCCATTTTGTAGGATTACAGGGAAAATGTTTCATCTCTCTGATAGAGAAGCACCAAAAATTGAGAGTTGCCAGCTCATCTTCTGCTGTTCCGATGGAAGGAGCTTGGGCGGGCTATTTTTAGGTTAAAAAGCTGTACTTTGCTAAGATAAAAGCTGAGGCTCTTTCAAAGCAAAAGCCTTAAAGTGTGAAATCCATCAAGTCTGTTATCCCAGGGACACGGTGGCAGCGTCAGGCTGAGGCAGTGGTGAGCTGATGTCGGGGTGAGTGCAGCCCCTCGCCCTGCAGGGATGCAGTCTCTCTCCTCTCCACACCCCAACAGCAGCCTGACACCCAGATTTAGGGGAAAACAGATGCAAGTTCTCTCCCTGAGCTCTGTGGTGCTCTCTGCTCTCCGTGGAAGAGGATGCAGGGCTGTTTGTCAGGGACTGAGCATCTGAGAGTCCTGGTGCTTTGGGAGCTTGGGCTGCCTGCCAGGCAGGAAGGAGATGCAAAGGCACATCCAGGTTCCTGCCTGAGAGACACTCCTGATTCATCCTGGACCTGTTTGGGATGTGGAGAAGGCAATTAATCTCTGCAAGTGGCACTCTGTGATGAATGGATCAATATCTACAGGGAATGGCAGGTGGGGGAGCACAGCAGGGTCTGAGCACAGGCAGGTACCAGCTCACCTGACACCAGGCAGGTTGGTGTGCCCTGGTGTGGTTTTGTTCCCCAGGAACAAATGTGGCCACTTGGACAAGATTTTCAATCCGTTGATACTAAAAATCAAACTGTCCCACACATTCTGAAATTGTCAAAAGTGCCCCAGTTAGGTACCTCTTGAATATTCTCATCTCTTTCAGTTTGAAGCTGTAGTGAGCAGCTGTGGGAAGAGCAAAACAGACACCAAATTCTGAAACAGTCTGACCCATTCTCCTTCCCTTCTTACAACCAGGCTAAAATTTCCACCCCATTCACATTGAGAGGTACTGCTGTTCATCCCTGCAATCTCAGAAATGCAGCACAGGACCAGCCTCCTTTCAACTAACTCCACCCTTAAATTGCCATGTGCCTTGATGTGCCCTCATTTAAAAATGAGACTGATTCAGTTCCTCCCTACAACCTTCCTGGGCTGGTGCAGGATAAGTTTTGCAGCCACCTACAACCCATTCCGTGGAGTTTGGAGAGATATCTCTGGTGAGATCCCACCTGGAAGCAGATGAACCTCTGAGGTGCCTCCCAACACAAGCCAGGCTGTGATTCCATGATTCTGTGACATCTGCTGTTGTGCCTGAGCCCCATCTGCCAGGAACCCTGGACTCAGCACTGAGACATCTCTCAAACCTTCACGCCCAACCACCAGAGGTGACATGTGCATTTTCTCTCAGCAGCAGGCCTGGTACTTATGTGGAGATGTCAAAGCACTCCTTCAATATGAATTAATTCATGCCACAGATAAGGAGGTTGAGCTGGTGAGAAGCAAAACAGAGATGGGAGATGTGGCCAGTAAGGTCTAAGCTGGGGAAAGATCCCCAAGTTCACCATTCCTCAAGTGCCACTCCAGATGCAGTGACAAGAATGAGCAATTCTAATACATGCTGGGAGTGAAATGTAAATAAACAGCTCAGGTAACTGTTTTCCCTCAAAAGGCAAAGAAAATAAAGAAATTGCAATGATTTAGTTATTTAACCCTCAGTGAGAAACAGAAAATTGAAAATATATTTTCGTATGAAAATTTAATTATTGTTTATTCTGTTGAACTGATTTCATTTCTCTATGAAGGTCACAGTCTTCTGCCCATGAGAAAAAAAAAATCCTTTCAGAAATGGAGCTGAAAACCAGAAAATTACAGAAAGCAGAGAAGCTCTCATCTGACTTAAGCTTCAAGGATGGGATTTTCAAAGATAACTAAGGGATTTAGCAGTCTGATTTCCTAATCTGAAGCCCAATTGTCCTTGAATGAGATCTCCCCAGACAGACATATTCCAGGGGGAAATAGATCTACTGGAAAGGGGAAAAAAAGGTGCCAACTCTATAAATGGGCCTTTAAGAAAAAAGAATCCTCTGAGTAATGAGGACTTTCAAGAAGTGAGGATACATTACCCAGGAAGCACCAATGGATAAAACCCACAAGAGGGTTTTTTAAACAACATCTGTGTTCAAGAATGAGCTAAAAAAGTGGCTGAGCTGCTCTTCAGTTTTGCTGAAAACATCCAGTAATTCTAATGTGATAAAAAATCCTGAAACATCTGTCCAGGATACTACTAACCTTGCTTTGAGGAGAATTCTGCCCTTGCTGATCTGCTGGTGAGAGAGAGGTAGCTGGAGGCAGGTTTTGGGGGAGGCAGCCCAGACAATTGGGGGGCTTCTTCAAAGAAATCTCACTAAGATTTGCTAGAAAAGCCTAAGGGACTCTTTTCTCCTTTGGCTGCTGCATTAGCAGTCCTGTGGCCATGACTGAAATTTCTGACTCTTTGTTGACCAGCGTTTTGTGAGGAATGGCTTGGTGGCAGTGCCCAGTTTCCACTCCTGATGCTTATTCAGGTTCCACAAGTCTCTGAAGGTGAAATACCTGAGCAATGAAGTGCCAGGCTGGGCTGTGCCAAGTGCCCACAGAGCCCTGTACCATATCTCATTGTGGGTATCAGAACTGGGCAACCTTAGTGCTGCTTCTGCCTGCACCTTTCTTGTCCCTGGCAATGCACAGCTTCGAGCCTCTCTGGTCTAAATTCAGGCTTTTTGTACTCAAAAGTTGTCAATAGGATGGTTTTCCACCCAACCTCCCTTTGATGCATGAAAGCTTCAGCATCCAGTGTGGCAGGGAGCTGTGCAGTGAAGCACCCACTGTGCAAAGAAAAGGTCCCTTATACTTGTTCCACCCAAGATATCCCTTAAATCATATTTTTTCCTGCCTGAGAGGTGTCTGCACTGCCAGATCATCTGCAGTGGGCCAGATGGACCAGCAGTATCCCACACCATGGCTCGTGATGGGTGTGCAGGCAAGAGGAAGGTGCTGAATGTCTCCTTCCAGGGATGGCTGAGCTGCATCCCCACATCCCACATCCCTTCCCTCCTCCCCAGCCGCCGCCCCTACAGGGATCTGAGCTCTGCCTCTCCCACAGGCCTTGAGATGAATGCAGCAAGCTTTGCAATTACACTGGGAATCTCATTCCAAAGGGGATGAGGGAGAGGGGGTGGGCAGGGAAGGGACTGCCAAGTTTATTATCCAGGGGTTTGTTGGCTTGGGTATATTTTTTTTTTTCTGTAGATGACAATCTACGTGCGAGTCCCTTTCGTGCGTTCATTACTGGGGGTTTTATAGCCTAATGAATGTGACTCATCTGCGTAATCGCATTGTTTTCCACTGCTCCAGATGTTCTGTGGAACACCTCTGGCTCATGAGCTCCTATTTAAACATTTCTTGTAAACACCAAAAGCTGTTTGTTTGTTTTAATGTTCCATCACATCCCATTACCCAGTGAAGGTGAAAGATTGAAATGCAACGTTGTCTTGCCAAGAGATTTTTTTCCCCCTCCTTCCTCCCTCTGCTTCCCCTGATGTATCTGTGCCTGGTGCCTAATTAGTATGCAATGGGATGCAGAGATTCCTCTGTTAAATATCTCGTTTCTTTCTGCTTGCCTTCATCTCTGTAAGGAGGCGCGTGCGACGTGGAGATCTGGGGGCTGCCGGTTTCAGATGCTGAACAATTTCACCATTATTGCCTCGTGTGAGGATCCAATCTATTGTTGTATCAGGGACACAGTGCCGTGGGACTCAGCTCCCTACCTTCCAGTTATTCACATCAGGGGAAAATAAATACCAGAGGTAAACACTGCCCTGCAGCAGCACTGAACACATGCTGCAGTGACATTAGAGCTTGTCTCCAGGCTATTTTCAAAACTGCAGGGCAGCCAATCCAGCTGGATTCTGTGAGAGCTTATTTTAGCACCAAAGCAGGTGTGACTTAACACCTTGGGATGGATGTAGCAGGCTGAGTTGTGATCTGGATGGATAAAACACCAAGGAAACACAGAGCATAAGTTAAATGTAGGCAGTAGTGTCCCTCTTTGGAAACAAAGAGGGTTCTTTTCATTTTACAGTGTGCCTCCACGGTATTTTCAAAGTCACATCTCTTTTAACTTCGTACCTCTTAGGGATCTAGATCTGCTGCTAGTCCAGTCCTTGGAATGGCTTGGGATCTCTGCAGTATGGCAGACATTTCTAAATTTCAGGATGTGATG
Organism: Fringilla coelebs; assembly: GCF_963513975.1. Lineage (NCBI taxonomy): Eukaryota > Metazoa > Chordata > Aves > Passeriformes > Fringillidae > Fringilla > Fringilla coelebs. The sequence continues at coordinate 5,835,450 of NC_140047.1, read as the reverse complement.
CAGGACTGTAAAAGTGACACAACTTTTGCATTGTAACCAGTGCAGTAGCAGGAATCTACTGTGGTCAACAGGAACCCAAAGAAATGGAGCATCAGAAGTCAGCTGGGGGAAGGTGTTTTCATACCTCACCATGAAAAAAAAGAATTTTGGAAGCAAATCTCAGGATGAAGATTGGGAATAGAAAGAAGAGAAATGTTCATGAGACAGCAGAACCACTGGGGAAAATGATAGGATCATTAAGGTTGGAAAAGACCTCCAAGACCACCAGATTTGATAGAGGAAAAGAGAACACCAAATTAAGAGCCAAGAAAGCACCAGGGGAGACTCGAGGTGGATATTTCAGTCAACCTTTCAGAAGTAAAGCTTTAAATATTTCAAAATGATTATCAACATATTAGGTCTGGGAGATTGATTCAGTCTTATGTTCTTTTGAGAAAAATTATGAAAACTAATAAAAGTCTAAAGTCTGGCAAAGCTGCACTGCTTGCTCCAGTCTTAACAGATAACGCTTAGAGGATTGTTGGAGATTAACAGCTGATGAAATGAGTCTTTGGAGCCTGTCAAACATGGAGCTCAGGAGCTGCCTGAGCTCTCTCTTGCCTGAGAGCTGCAGGGCTTCCACCAAGGAGAATGTGAATTAGAAACCGTGGGGAATTGTGGCATTCACATTCTCTGGAAAAACCCCTTGGCCCGGGGTTTTTCTCCTGGGAAGCTGAGGAGCCTCAGAGAAAAAGGAAAACAATAATTATCTGATTTGCTTCTCCTGTGTTTTGCTGCTTTGGAATATGGTTTGGAGATTGTTCGCCCACAGGTGATTGTTCCATTGGTTTCATGTGAGTTGTTTTCACTCTTTAGCCAACCAGGGCCAAGCTGTGTCAGGAGTCTGGAGAGAGTCAGGAGTTTTCATTATTATCTTTTTAGCCTTCAGTAAGTATCCTTTCTGCATTCTTTAGTACAGTTCAGCATAGTATTCTTTAATATACTATAGTATAATACAGTAATAAATTACCCTTCTGAGCACATGGAGTCAGATTCATCATCCCTGCCTTCCACAGGGCTTCCCTGCAAATGGAATAGGGAATGCTGTACGGACAGGGAAAAGCAGACTGACCAACAGGGAATTGCCAGCTGGGAAGGGCAGGGGACACTGGGACCTAAAAAGGATTCTGTAGGAATTGGGTGTGAAATAGGACAGCACGAAGGAGACTGAACAGATTTAATTGCTTCTGAGGAGGAAGCTGAGGCTGCTCTGAGGGAATTACAGGAGCTGTGTTCCTGTCTGGGAAGGTGGCTCCTACAGCCAGAATATCCACAGCACCGGAGATCCTCAGCAGCTGCTTTGTTAATAACACAGAAACAGAAATATTTATGCTACAAGGGTTCGGTTGTTTCTCTTACCCACAGATTAAAACAGTGGGTGACGCACAAAAATGAAGATAAATCTGCTTCAAGTGAGATGCTTTATGCTGAAGCAAAATGGAACACTATTTGAGTTCTACCCTTCCAGATTTAGGGTTGGGTGTGTTTTTTTCCCTTTTTAAGAGATGTAAAGGAAATTATTCCAAAAGAAATCTTAAAAAAACCCCACATAATCTGTGGTTATTCAGCATACTAGTTTTGATCAATGCCAAGAACTTTCTTCCAGTTTTGATATTTTAAGCATTACAGATCTGCATAAAATATTTTTAATGGAATCACTTCAACTTCCAAAAAAAAAAATTGAAACATTCTGTTCTGATAAAGTTGAACCTTATTGGGAACACTTCAGTTCCATTTCTTAAGGAAAAAAAAAGAATCACTTAAATTGACATGTTCCTCAGGATAGGTTGATTTCAGTAAAATGCCATTTTTGGTCAGAAAAAAAAATTCCAGCAGAACATTTTTCAACCTGTTCCTGTTCTGACTTACTGCACGTATATTCACTGTCATAAAAGATTTATATGTGGTAACATTTTAATACTTTCTTCTAATTTCATCCAACCTTCCTGAGAAACTTCAGATGTTTAATGAATGCAGCCAGATAATTTTCCACACATTTCTCTTAAAAGTTTCCATCAAGTAAACCCAGTTTCACCATCCACTCCTTGGTTTTTTGCTGTGGTCATGGAGGTCAAACCTTAGTGAATCCAAAGCAGTATTTTTCTTATTTACAGAACTGTGTTACCAAAACTTGGATGAAATCAGGCCACATTTTGCTTTTTCTTTAAAAGAAATCCAGCAAACCCAAAAGCCCAGAGGAGAGAAGCATTGCCATTACCTCTGTACACGTGGGAGCCCGAGACAAAGGGTGGAGATGAGCTCACCTAATTTTATCCCTCTGAAAGGTATCTGGGCCAACGCTGTCACGCAGATTCCTGCGAGGCAGAGGAACACCTCCAGAGTGTGAATCACTCCATGGATCACAGGGAGAGGTGGTGCTCTCTTTGGAGATCTCTCTTGCACTCCACTGACTGGAGCAGCAGCACAGGCAACTGATTCTAAAAATTTTGCGTAGCTCATGTCAGACAAAAATGGATCTTGGCTTTTGTGATAAGCCTAAGGCTTCCCAGAATATCTGAGGCAGAGTCAGAAACCAAATGTATATCTGCTGAATTCAAGGCTGATGCTTTAATCATAAGATGGAACTTCCTTTCATAATCTTGACTCTATCTTATTTCAATAATTCAGCATATTTCCTTCAAAGAACAGGAGTGGGACATCTGCAGAATGCCGAAAAGCAATTATTTAGTTGGGCAGACGAATCATGCTAAACACTTCTGCACTCCAGAATTCTGAAACCATGTGAACTTTTGCAAATGCTCCTGAGAGATGCCACAGGGAAGATTTCCTTTTCAGAGAAACGATCTGAGAGTGGAAAGCATTTCACACAAGAGGAAGCAACATATGCCGCTACAACCAAGGAATAAATAGGAAAAATAACAGGGGAATAACAAGTTTTTCTTTTGCTGGCAAGACTGTTATTGCCTGAACACAGGAAACACAAACCATGAGGTGCATCACCAATAAACCTCTTGTTGTGACAGATTTTCTGACTGGAAAAATTGCTTTCATCATATCTACTTCCTGCATGAGTTTATGTGAGACCCCCACAAACCTGTCCCTATGAGTGCATGGAAATAGATGGTGATAAACATCTCCATCATCCATCCTCTTTTACTGGGAAAAAACCCCAGATATTCTTGGTGGGCTTTGTTTCAGACTATCCAGAACCTGCCCCTGTGCACAGGGAGGGTTTCCCCACCAGGTCTGCAATGTGTTCACTGCTGGAGGAGGCTGAGAGCTGCCTGGCAGGAGCACATCACAATCAAAGAGTTCTGGATAGGATAAGAGGAAAAGATGAAATATCTACCAGAGGATTGTGCTGGCTGTTTGCTAAGGAGAACTGTGGGATTGGTCCTGGGGGTCTTTGGGCAGCCCTTCCTTCCCTGCATGTTCTGTGTATTCAAACACCATCTCAGGGGTGTTTTTATTACACACACACACACAACACGAGGGCTGCCCATGGTAGAAAAGAGTTTTCAGCCTTGCAAGACAGGACAAAGACAGAAGGAGAAAGAGGAGAGGAAGGGTTTACCTGAGTGCCACCTGGGAGATGAATGGCATGTCTGAACTCCAGGCTGGGGTGTCTTTCACCCAGCTGAGAGAAAACCACAATCCATGTCTGAGCCAGGCTCCTGCACTAAGTTCAGTGCCCATTGCTGAGTTATGATTTTCCAGCACTGTTCACCTTGATTGTCTCTTGCTATAATTTTCATTCCTTTCTCCCAGCTGGTGCCTTGCTTACATGATAGGTGAAAATATTAAATTAGATCCCTTTACTGGAAATTATAGGCCATTAAACCATTGTCATAGCTACTGAGAGACCTTCCAGCCTCCTGGTAGGCTTTGTTTTAGAAACATCTGACAAATCCTGTGGGACCCTTACGAGGAGTTCAAAGCCAAGGCATCATAAGCTTGTGCAATTACAGATTAAGTGGTTTAATATTGCAGAGAGCAGAGCAGGGGAAAGGACAACGTGTTGGATATCCCTGGCCTTCCCCAGACTGTGCTTCACCAGGCTTTGTGTTTGAGCCATTGTCCTTTGCCTTTTACATCCATCTGCAATATTAAAACACTTAATATGGGCAGTAATTATTGGAGCTGATGATGCTTTTTCTTTGAACTCCTCGCTGGAGTGCCAAAGGATTTGTTAGATATTGCAATGATATGCAGTGGTTGGAGGGACATTACTTTCCTCCCCTACGGAGCACCCGCAAGACAGAACATAATTGGGCTACAAACTTTGAACTTGCTGAAGTTTTTCATCTCACTTTTGGTGTGCACAATTGGATGTTAGAAACTTCTCTGGATCACACTTTTCCCGTGATAACTGTGAGAGCAATAATAACATTAATTCTTGGCTACCATAGGGTATTTTTTACATATTGGCCTCAAAGATGTCACAAAGAGTTAGGGGGTGGTATTATTTTGTAGGGGTAGATCTAAAGTTTTAAAGCAGGGGTAATTTTGTTGGAAAAATCTGGGCTAAAAATGACAGCGAAGTTGCGTTGAATTGAGAGAATAGTTCTGTGGAAAAAGGAAAAAAAAAGGGTAGAGGTGGACAGAAATGAAAGTTCTGAAAGAAAGAAAAATAATTCTTTGAGGCACACTTACCTCAGTGGTCCAAAATGTTTATTTTTTGGCCAGGTTCACCAGCAGGCTGAGCAAAAGACAAGAAAAAGATGCCTTTCAAGAATTAAGTGCAAAAGTTAAGCTAAATTTAAATTAAATTATTCCATGAACATATTTCTCACTCTATAGATTCCCCTCACTTATTTTTTCCTTTCATCAAATACCTTTAAAAGAAGAAAAAAATTCCAACCCAAACAAAAAAGCAAGAAAACAAACAAACAAACTGACAACCTCCCCCACCCAACTCCAAAAAACTTGGTCTGACAATAGCAACCATTCCTGTGGGAATGTCTCTCACATGCATTTGGATAATTTTCAGCTGCAAAAAGGGGCGTTCCAGCTGCACTCAGGGCGCCACTGAGCATCATATTAAAGAAACATGATTTCCTTATCCATTTGAGAGAAAATACCAGATGTTTTCTGAAGGAATTAAATTGAAAAATGGTCTTATTAATTTATCTTGAGACACGAAAAGTTTGTGGTTCATGCCACACACGTTAGTGATTGAAGTGGGAAATTAATTGGTAAAAGTTTATGTAATTTAAGAAAATTGCCCCCAAAGTGGGAGTTGTTTGAGAACTTCACTTTTGATCTATGTGAATAAAAACTAAAAATCCATGAAGCCATTCTTGTTAATTTATGCTAAGTGCTGTGTTGATAGTCGCAGTAAATCTTTACTCGAAAGATCAATGCATAGATAGATAAAGCAGAAAAATAAATAAGAATGGAAGAAATATTGTTAAGCAACAAGAACGGCTTTAAAATGAGTCCTGGACTCATCTGTTTTGTCTGCTTATGGTTTCTGCTTATGAGAAATACTGGCTTAAATTTCTTTCATGCCATGCACTGCTTGGACAGATCTCTGGACCTCAGAGAAGAAAGTGAAGAGAAGAAAGTGCAGAGCAGGAAGTGAAGAGCAGGAAGTGAAAAGCAGAAAATGGAGAGCAGAAAGTGGAGAGAAGAAAATGAAGAGGAGGAAGTGAAGAGCAGAAAGTGAAAAGCAGGAAATGAAGAGCAGGTAGTGAAGAGTAGGAAGTGTCCACAAGGGCTGGGGTGAGAGCAGAGTTGAAGGTCTGGGTGCCTCCCTCACCTCTGCAAACTCATCCAGGGTTGGATGCATCCTCCTTCCACATCCCCTGTGGAAGCCCAGCACGTTCAGGTTTGCAGGGTCATTCCAGTAGCCACTGTCAGGCTATTCTCATGCAATGAAAAGACTCTTGTTAATTACTGTGACTTCTTTACAACCAGAAGATGTACATGTTTGAACCCCAAAGGATCCTCTCCAGAGAATAACCTTTATTTGCTTGATTGCTTCTTTTCAGTTAATTCTGCCTAATTACTATTTTCTTCCTATTAGATCCTAATTATATACAGTATTTTCATTATAAAGTGTAATGTTTCCCAGAGAACCCTGTCAATTACACAGACAATATTACCCGAGGTCTCATTTACTTCATTAAAGCAGAGGACAGACTCTCTCCTGATCAAAACTGCAGTTGGAGGTAGGGATGGGCTGATGTCCCACTCCTCTAGCATAGCTATGAGAACTGACCAGATGATGATCACAAAATTCTGATTCATATTTTAAACGGGTAAAGATGCCCCTCTCTGGCCGCTAATCGTTTTTAAAATCCATTTATTTTATCTGTCTTTGCAGGGAAGTCAATTGGTGCGCCACCAAAAATGCAAGGATTGTGTTATTAAATAAATTATCATTGTGTAAAGCATGAATAAATACTGTGTAAAGAGAGATCAAAATATTTGAATATTTAGTCTGTTAGAACTACAGTGTGAGTGAGTGCATAGCAACACAGCAGCAAGGATTGAGAGGAACAGAGAAGATCTAACAGATATTCTTTTCTCAGAGAAGAACACCTGTCTTTGTCTTGAATGGAGGTAGAAGGAGGATTGATATGAAAGGGAATACATTGGGATGTAACTTGTAGGGAGGGTATGGAAGTTGTTGCCACAGGATCCTAAGCCTGAGCCCACAGGGGAATGAAGACTTTCCATTTCCAAGCACAACAACTGCCTCGTTCAAGTCAGTGAAAATAACCAGCAACAGAATAATTTGAGAGTGCTGGTGTTCTGCTGTGTGACACCAGGATGTGCAGTTTCCTTGGAGCCCAAATCTTACCCTCCACCTGCAAAACAAGGGTATGCTTTCCCTCACAGGCTGCTTTTGGTGTCAAATCCAGCACATTAAGGACTCAAAATTCACAGACCCTGCTCAGCCCCTCACAGGATGAAGGGGCCCACCAGAGTAAATGAAAAATATCATTCTCATGCAAAGGCAGCAGGTAATAACACCACCTCAAAATTCAGGAGTCTGTGCAACTCCAGACTAACTCAGTGTACAATCATATAAGCACCCAGCACACACTCAGCACTTCATAAATAATAAATAACAGTATTAATAATACAACTTATAGCATTGTAACTTTCAACAATAACTAAATTTTCAGGAAGTGTCCCAGAACCAAATGGGATACCCAGCATGCCCTGTATTTCCTAGGCCTTTACAAGCCTTTCAGGAGCAGTATCAGCAAATCCCACTTCAGTCTCAGCATGTGACCATGAAGCAGTTGGCATCTCAGGTGCCCCTGATGTGACATGCAGGAGCACACTAAAGGGTTTCTGGGTTGCAGACCTCCAGAGAGCATGGACAGAAGAGATCTCAAGGGATTGCCTGTTGTGCTCCCCAGCCTAGAGCTGAATCAGTTCAATTTCTGCCATTCCAGACCTTGGTTTAGTCTTGTTCCCAAAGCCTTGCTGTGGTGGGGACCAGCACCATTCTCAATGTGTTCCACTGCTTCGTTTCCTGGAATGAGAAAATCTGTTTCCTAAACCTGATGTAAACACCTCTGCTGCAGTTCAGGTCCAGTGTTTATTGCCCTGTATCCTTCTTTTTGAACCTTTTATTCTTTGGAATAGGCCACCTCCCAATACCTTCTTTCCCTTTTTTTTGCTTAAGCACCCCCAAGTCCCTCTGCCTTTCCCCCTTTTTTGGTCATTCTCACTGTTCTGGATTCTCCCCACCTTTCCCTGATGCTGTGCCAAACCTGAATGTTGTAGTCCAGCTCAGATTTCACCAATCCTCAATCAAATGAAAAAACTCATTTGTCACTCAGGTTTCTCCCTGATTTATGTGCTCCTGCATATTCTCTGCCCTTTGGTGTGGCACTGTACATTAATGTATGTTATAGATCCTTTTTGCTTTCGAAGCACTTGACATTTTTTCCCCTAGTTTTCCCTGTTTTGAGATGTTAAATCATATTTTGCTCGAAGATAATTTGGTTAGCTGACAAATACAGACATGACTTTTTCAATATTAAGTAAATAAAAAGTGTTGCTGTGGCAATAAAGAGATCTTTAACAAGTGAACAAGAACTAGAAGGACCCACATATTTCACCCTCTGGAACATGAAAATGCAAAGAAAAAAAGAGGTAAAAATAAGTGGGATTTGGAAAAAAAATGGTATTTTGTGTAAGGACTTCTTTTCTGTGCAGATTTAATTGGGTGGTATTCTTCCAGACTGGTTTATTGACAGAAGTTTGATGCAGTTAGATATTATCTCACTGCTATGCAAAATCCTAAATCCACCAGAATCTTTGATTATCCTGGTCCTTTTCCTCACATTAGTGAACTCCTCCCTAGATGACAACAGAGCACTGAGTTGTGCAATAAAATACATCCCAGTGTTCTGAATTCTGAGTTTTCAGCCAGTCCAATGAGACATGGAAATGCTTCACAGGAGCTGCCATATGAGATCATATGGATAAGGGATGAGATCAGCAAAGGGCCTGATCCATGCATCAGGGATTTTCCATCCTCTGAGCTCGGTGGGCACTGGTAGGAATCTTTTATAGACTTTTTTTTTTTGCATGACTCAAAGAAAACTCTTTGTAGCCCACCCCTATTATTGCAGTTATTCCTTTGCAGCCAGGTGTGAAGCAGAAGCTTTGGGATACCTCTCCAGCAAGAAGAGAAGCGCAGGACAGAGCACATCCCTGGGGTGGGGATTTGGGGATTTGGAGATGACAGGGCACAGATCCTGCAGTGGCTGCCTGCTCAGGGCTGGCCTGGAGCCAGGCAGGAATGAGCCCCTGTCCTTGCCACAGCTCATTGCCCAGGTTTATGGGGGCTTTATGGGCCATGGCAACCATCTGACCTGGGCTTTAAATGTGGAACAACATGGGGCACTCTCATGGCTTTATGGCCACGCTCAGCTAGGAGAAGTCAGAGCCCCTGCCAAAGCAGTGTGAGAGCCCAGAGAAAAGGGGGGATCAACACACAGGATCCCTCAGCACCAAGAAAAACTGTGGGACTTCCAACAGGCACAAATCATACCCACGTAATTCTTCCTTCTTAAATACCTTGTCCTTCTCCTTAAACAAACATCAAGCATCCCTGAAGTTCAGGACCTACTTTTTCTTCATCACTCCCACCATTCTTCAGTTCCAGATGCAAAAACTTTTTTTTTGTCAAGGACTTCTCTCTGCTGCTTCATGTCTGAGCTCAGAAATGAGCATGATTGGTCTCCAAGTCTTTGGTGAACGTTCTGCTGATGGAAAATTAGCTCCATGGAAGGGTAAATGGAGATATCCAGGAGCATACGGGCAGCCAGATGGAGGGATGTAAACACAGAGGAAAAAAATGGATGAAAAATAAGGCAGAAAGATTGTGTGGATGGATGGACAGTGATTCACTACGGACAGATGGAAATGGAAGCTGTTTGGAAAACAGAATTCCTGTTCAACTGTGACACATTGGGATTTGTTTCCATTTAGAATGGGGAAAAGAAGTCACTGTGTTGGCATTTCTGAACCAAATGGAGATGTGGCCTTCCCCCACAATGGAAAATGCCTTCCCCCCTCCATCCTACACAGTTGTCTCAGAAAGAAGGACATACACCAATACTTTTAAAACTTCTCAATGCAGCATGAAATAAATACGTTTGTTATTTTAGAAATGTTAGATAAAAGCATGGTATAATATTAGAATCATAGAATGGTTTGGGTTGGAAGGGACCTTAAAGGTCATCCAGTTACTGCTGTGGGCAGGGAGCTCATATTCTCCATGCTATAAATATGACAAGAAATAAAGGGCTGAAACTAAGTGGTCACACATTGGAGAACAATGACAAACATGTATTCTGTTAAAAATAAACACATTTCCATGAAATATTTTAAATTTAAATGACAAGTCTTCCATCTCCAATCATTCCATCCTTGAAATGAAGAAGCAGCATGAAAAGAGCCAGCCAAGAATAGAGTGGGGCTTGAAAAGGGACAGGGGGTGAAATGGTGGGAAGGTGTCAAAGATGTGCTGCTGAAGGCCCAGAATTTGTCCCTTTGCAGTTGGTGGCAGCTCTTCTCAGGCTCAGTAGGACCAGCTGGGAGTTCCCCAAGCTGTCTGTGGCTAATGGAAAACCAGAACCATACCAGACTGTCACAGCACAGGGACAGAAGATTTCAGACCAGATCTCACAGACATTTAATGCAAATTTTCCCAGATGATGTTCCTGAAAATCCCTGCACTCCAATTTAAAGATTTGCAGAGAGGCCAAGGCAGGCTTCATGAGCCAGAGGTTTTTAAACTTGACTTTTCCTTTCAGTGGGAGCATCCTTTGTTTCCACCACAACATGCTCATGCTGTACAAACGGCTGCTCTGCATGCAGGAGTCGTGATAGGAAAAGTTCTGCTCCCAGCTGCCAAATTGTTAAATGGTCAATGAATAATAAATCACCTCCTGAACTGTGCCCATGCTCTGCTGTTGCAGGGGATGCTGTGCACTCCAACCTTGGGATGCAGCACTTTTTTTACTGGAAAAGATAAAAACTGTGAGGGCTGAGCCCCAGCCTGCCAAGAAAGCAGCAAAATGACACATTCCTGGTATGGGGCTGTTGCTGTGGATCCTTTCTACAGCAAATCTGGGTATCTCCTCTTCAAAACAAATCTGTCTGGGGACATAGCCAGCTGTTGAGCATGATGAAAAGGCAATTCCAAGGAAGGGGAGCCTCAGAGGAGATTGCTGGGGAAGGTCCCCAGCGTTTGTGTGCCCCAACAATCCAGGTCCAGATCCGCTGGGACAAGATACTCGAGCTCTCCTACAATTTGCTCATTTCTGCAGGAGTTACGCTGATTTTTCTTCCTCTGCCCTTCTTAATTTGGTCTAGAAAGAAAAAAACTCTGCCTGTTTTTGGAGCCATCAAGGCTTTAACCCAGAGGATGGATACCCAGGAGATGCGAGGAGACATCCACAGCTCCGTGCACAAGGGGGAGATCACGACATCCCCTCCCAGCCCGGCTTTCCCTCTGCAGCAGTGACACCAGCACATCTCTCACATTCCCATTCCCTGCCCCGTTTTTCCAGACCCCTTGCAGGAGGCAGCTCACTGGTGTGATTGCCCAAGGAGGAGGGCAGACGAGCCAGGAATCAGTGCCTTGACACCGACTCTCAGTGCAGCTCCCTCTCCCCTCCTGAGAGGAGCCTCTGAATAATCTGGCTGTGTCGCTGGGCCTGTTGCATATTCTAATTCCCCCTTGCTCCCTGATTTAGTGCCACTTGTTAATGCTTTTGATGTCAGCCTGAGCGAGATAGAAAGCTTTAAAAATTCATAGCTGACCTTTCCCTGACACGTTCGGTTTCCGATAGGCGAGCCCCGTGTGGCAGGGCCAGGCGAGGGGAGGGCAGTTTTTTAGCCTGAATTGGCTTTTTCCCAAAAAAAGAGAAAATATTTGGGGTGTTGGGGGTGATTTGGTGTCTCAGTTCTGTACAGGGGAAGAAAGGGAGGTGGAAATGAAAATTAAACCGAGAGAGAGGCCTCAAAAGCAAAGGACGGGCTTATGAAAAATATATACCCTCACCAAAGAAAGATGGAATACAAATTGGGTCCCTTTTAAAAATATGTCTTTAAAACAGATGTTTTAAAGGCTGGGAAGGGGGGATAAGGGGAAAAGGAGAGGGGAGGAGAGGGAGGGGGGGAAAATGTCTCTTAAATGCGTTCAGAACATTTCTGCAGCCTGCAAAGCTGGGATTGTTTATTAGAAGATAAGATAGTGAAAAATGTATTTTGCAGAAAGAAAATAGTAAAGCTGGTTTCCCAGCAGATAAGGAGCCAAATTTCTATTTTATGCTCAATTGAATGATTCAGTTACATTATCTGGAAGGCAGCAGTGAAATAACACCCTTTGGAAATGAGAGGGGGAGAACATGTGGTTCAGAGGGGGCCCAGCACCAAGTGACCAGGACACACGACCTTGGGACACGGTGGCAGTGCAGCCCTCCCTCCATCCCACTCCTGCTGGGGCTGTGGATGCTGAGATCCAGGTGCCAAGCATCTGCAGGCTGCACAGCTGGAATCGTGCAGGATTAGTGCTTGTTCATCCGTGCTGGTGATGCCTTGGAGTGGCTGCCTGGAACAGAGGCTGGGCAGAGTTAAAGTGGGTATTTATTAAAGGCCTTCAATAGATCCACCTCGGGCAGCCAAAGCCTCCCAGAGGCTGCACCCAAGCTGGACAGTGGTCACGAGTTTTTCAGACAATTATAATTTCGGTCCATTTACATAGCAGGGGTTAATCCTCCAATTACAGCTTCAGGTAATGAGGTGATTTAACCCCAGTTTGCTCCACCTAATTCACTTTTGTTCATACTTTTCCAAGCCTGAGGATGTAGGGTGTCCTTAACTTCCAAGCCTAGAGGAATTATTTTGCCTGACCAAAATGTGAAGACAGTAGCTAACACTTTAGAGCTATGCACTAATGCAGCACAGGATTTGAAAAATATAAAAGTCAAAATCTTAAAGCATCACTATGCAGTGGCTCTGAACACTGATGCTGTCCAAGCAGTGCTTCTTGTTTTGGGATCATTCCCTCCCTCCCTGGCTCATGGTGGTGAGCAGAGAGGGGATCCAGGTGCAGAGGGCAGGGCTGAGGTGACAGCAGCATTGTGCTGTTCCTCCCTGTCACCTTTGCATGTCCCAGGTCTGACGGCTGCAGGGGAGGCTGCTGTCTGTGGGAGAGCTGATGTGACATGTGCCAGGACATGTGTTTTTGCAATTTTACAGCAAGTCTGGCAGTTTGGGGTTTTTCTTGGAGCTACAGCTTCAGGAAGAAGGAAAGAGGGGGAAAAGAATTGTAAAAGCAATCAGAATTTACTCAGCCTTTTAGGTGGTTGTTTAGCAGCCTGGTTATACAGAATGAGTACCCTGTACAGTCTCAGAATCCAGGAGAAAAAAAATATTATTTTAAAACAAAACCTCCATGAAGTAACCACAAAACCCATTCCCACGACTATTTATCCCAGAATTCTTGGATGATAGACTCTCCATTTTTCACTGCTGAAGGTTGGCAATATTATTTGCTGTGTTGCTTAGAAGCCTTGACTCTTTTTTTTCCTTTTTCTTTCCCTTAATATAAATGTCATTCCTCCCTAAACCTTATGGCTCCCTCTGCAAATGAAGAAACAAATGAAGCATGTGGCACATTAGTGCCAGTCTTTTCCTTGCACTGAAGGATCTGGCTCACAACTATGGTTATTGTGTCCTTGATAAGTCCATTTTTTATTTACTGAGCCATTTAATTTGTGGGTCATTATTTGTGTGGGCCTTTCCACATTGATCATCCACTGAGAAATCCACTGGTAAAGGACACAGCAGCTTTGGGCAGTTTTTATGGGTCTCTGCCATGGGCAGCTTTGGCCACTAAGAGAAGCTACACCAGACTTTGCTTTGATAATATAGGTTTTATAATTCATATGTTTTATACATACTTTATATATATGTGTGTGTGAGTATATAGTGTATATGTTTATACTTTAATTTTTTTGATAATATAGGTTTTATAATTTATAATTCAGGTTTTAATTGCACAGTTAAAGGAACATAGAATCAAACTCCTGTGCTAGGACTTGTGGAGGGGAGTAATTTTCTGCAGGAGACTCAGTTGTGGTGATGGCCATGTCCAGCTGTGGACAGGAAGGGAGGTGGCTCCAAGCTGCTCCTTTTCCACCTGAGGTCATTTTTCGTGGATGTTCAGATGACTCCTGCTTGCACTCCAGTCCCAGCAGGCAGATATTTCACAATAATTGGCTTAAACTGACCATGGATAATGGCAAGATTTGGAAAGACAAGACCTGAATTCTATTGAGGGAAAGGAGTATTTACTGAGCAGAAAGTCTGTATCTTTGCAGAGGCACAATCCACCAGAAGTAAGATGGTGATTTAAAGAATGAATGAGAGAAAATATTCCTTTTTGACCACCCCAGGTCTGGATACCTCTCGAGGGACTGCATTTGATTAACTGTATAAAATTATGGCTTATTATATGATTTTATGTCCTGAGGAAGCTGAATTGCTACCACAGCAGGTAGACATTGATTAGACACAAGAAAAAGAAAATCTTTGCTCCAGCTTTAACTTCTGAGAGAGCACAAAAGTCAGGAAGGAAAATCTTCAAGTCCACAGAGTCACTCAGGGGGGACCAGAACCCAATTTCTATTCTCCAAACCACACTTGCTAAAACTTCCTTGTCATTTCCAGCACTGACTTTCCTTTCAACAACACTCCTATGTATCAGCTTGATCCATGATTTTGACAACACTGTGTCAAAACAAGTCCTCCTGAAAAGGTCTGAGGGAATTTTTTCCTTCTGCTTTTAGGATCTATTTCAATAGCGCCGAACTTTCCATTTCCACGTTGTAGTTTTTCATTACACTGTAACATACACTGGTGAGCTGATAAAGTCCTGAGGAGACATTCAAGACATTTTAATCTCGCTTAATGGTTTAATCTTTTTCCATGTGAAACTCTGGAAGGTTGGTTTTTATTTTTTTTTTTTTTTTGTGTTAAAAGTTTAAAATATTTTGACTTCCAGCCCAACAGGAAGGCTGAGTGGTGCCAAGCTACACTGCTTTCCCGAGCCAATTTTCCTTTTTAGGGGCTTATGTTGATAATAAAGGTACCTGACAGGGTTTTCTGTCACTGTCATTACTTTCCTATCACTATTCAAAAGCCAGAAATAAATATTTACCTTTTCTTCTCCCAAATCTAGTAATGAAATTTAAAGCCTTGACCGCTCGCTGACAGAATTTTCAGCAGGGATTCCAAAGCAGGAGAGTATTTAGAGAAAGGAGATCTCCTAAGGGGAGGAGAGATGGAGAATGAGGGAGATTATTCCTAGCTCACTTCCTGCTACGAATGAGACAGAGCCCAACTTCTCAATAATTGTGGAACTGCTGGCCCTGCTGCAAAGAGTTTTCTTACTACAGTAAGCTTTTCCCTTTTTCCTCCTCTCCTCTCCTCTCCTCTCCTCTCCTCTCCTCTCCTCTCCTCTCCTCTCCTCTCCTCTCCTCTCCTCTCCTCTCCTCTCCTCTCCTCTCCTCTCCTCTCCTCTCCTCTCCTCTCCTCTCCTCTCCTCTCCTCTCCTCTCCTCTCCTCTCCTCTCCTCTCCTCTCCTCTCCTCTCCTCTCCTCTCCTCTCCTCTCCTCTCCTCTCCTCTCCTCTCCTCTCCTCTCCTCTCCTCTCCTCTCCTCTCCTCTCCTCTCCTCTCCTCTCCTCTCCTCTCCTCTCCTCTCCTCTCCTCTCCTCTCCTCTCCTCTCCTCTCCTCTCCTCTCCTCTCCTCTCCTCTCCTCTCCTCTCCTCTCCTCTCCTCTCCTCTCCTCCCTTTTGGGGTCACAAATAAAATATTGATTGCTCAAACCTCTGCATTATATGAGCCAAAGAAGAGAAAAAAAAATGTAGCTTGGCTTGATACTGGGAAACAAACTTCTCCAACCAAGCAGGCACAGTAGGAATTAATGAAAGGTTGAGAATAAAGTAATTTTTCTTAGTATTTGGTATTGTTTTGTTAATCAGTAAAAGAAATGTCATTTTTCCAGGCCTGTGGGGACTAAAGTGGGAGCCCAGGAGATGATTACATTGGATATGAGCTAAAGTATCTTTCCAAGAGATAAAAAATGTCTGGCTGACTAATAACTATGAGACAGCAACAAAAAAAAGAAGAGGGAGGGGAGGGAAAAGAGAAGCTGAAATGCAGTTGGAGTCACAGATGTCTGCGGTGGAGCTTTTTAAGATGCACACAACTCTCCCCCAGCTCGCCCAGAACCATCTCTGCACTGTCTGGTGCTTTCCTGGCTTTGTGAAAATACTGCCACGGAAGCAGCAGAGTTTATTTATGGAGAGAGCACAAGAAAACAAATGTTTCATTCCCTGAACTCTAACCTCTCCTGATATTATTGCATGTGATAAATTTGTTGGCTAAAGGCAGGAGATAAACGAAGTGCATTTAGCCACCAAATTGCATTCCTCGCTATCCCTCAGGCAGAGCAGACAGGGGAGGGCTGGCCACTGGTTCTTCCCGCACCTTGCACATTAGGCACAATCCCAGTGAGTAATAATCCCAGCTAGCAGGTATTTTATCCCCACAACACCCAAAAGAATGGAGCCTGAACTGCCTCCAGGAAAGAAACCCTGAGGCTTCTGTGCAGGCTGCTCAGAATTACAGAATGATGAGGTTGGAAGAGAACTCTGAGATCGTAGAGTCCAACCTGTGCCCTAACACCTCAACCAGACTACAGCACCAAGTGCCATGTCCAGGCTTTTTTAAACACATCCAGAGATGGTGATTCCACCACCTCCCTGGGAAGAGCATTCCAGTACTTTATTATTCTTTAGGTGAAAATTTTTTCATAATATCCAACCTATCCCTTCCCTGACGTAGCTTGAGGCTGTGTCCTCTGGTTCTGTCAGTGCTGCCCAGTGGAAGAGACCAACCCCAGCTGTCTGTAACCTCCCTTTAGGGAGTTGTAGAGAGCAATAAGGTCACCTCTGAGCCTCCTCTTCTCCAGGCTAAACAGCTCCAGCTCCTTCAAACATTCCTCACAGGGCTCGTGCTCCCAGCCCCTCACCAGCCTCGTTGCCCCCTCTGGACATGTTCCAGCATCTCAACGTCCTTCCCAAACTGAGGGGCCAGAACTGGACACAGCACTCGAGGTGTGGCCTCACCAGCACTGAGTACAGGGGCAGAATGACCTCCCTGCTCCTGCTGGCCACACCATCCCTAATGCAGGCCAGGATGCCACTGTCCTCTTGGCCACCAAGGCACACTGCTGGCTCCTCACCCTGCAGCCCCACAGGCAGCAATCCCACTGCAAAGGCTCCTCCTGCCTGGATGAGATTCCAGGCTCTGTGCCACTCACAGTGGAATGAGTGGAGCAATACTTCAGAGGTGATCTATTCCATTGATGTTGGAGCATTTTGACAGCATTGTTCGCCAGTTTTCTCCTCCCTCTTCCTCCCTTACATACCCTGTTTATAAAACTGCTGAAACAATTTGTAAATAAGTTTAATAGATCAGATGCACAACACTTTGCAAACAAATTATTACACAAGGAATCCCCGTGCCTCTAAGCCAGAAAGTCAGCAAGAGCTAGAAAAGAAGAGATATCTTATTCTCTTGCATATTGTAATGCAATGGGACTTTTTTCTGTCCACACTCAGTGAGAGGGAAGAGGAAATCAGGAGTAGATAGCCCCAGCTCCCATGGCCAGCCCATTCCCTGGACTCAGATAAAACCCCTGGAGCTGAGCTCATGCACAGTCATTCCTTCTCCCACAAACAAGACCATTGACTCCTAATTTTATTTTATTTCCTTCAGCTGACTTGGCACTGAAATAGAGTTTAATGAGTGAAGATCTAACTGTCTCAGACTGACAACTTTAGTGGTGTTAATGCATCCTGTGCAACTTATGCATAAAATAGACAACTTCTCAAGGTCACTGGATATTTGCTTTGGTGCAGCAACAGCAGTATCAATCTTCCTCCTAAACCCAGCAGATCAGATAAAGCCAAGGAAGTATTTAGAACCTAACTTAGAAACACAAAAAGGACATGTTCTCTCCAGGTACTCAAATGATTCTTTTAAATTAGCAGGTGATTTAGTGACATTAACCTTGAAAGGCCCCAAATCTATCCAGCAAATCTAAAAGGAATGGAACCGATTTCTCTGGATTGGTGAGGTATAAAATTACATCGTCAGTGTATAATAGCTGAAAGTCTCTTATTGATGATTAACCACATTTATTAACAGCAGGCCATAATCCCAAGATGTTATTTGTACAATGACTGAGATGTAATACAGAGCTTTCTAAAGGACCAGATCATGAAATGCACCAAAGGTCACCACAAAACCCCAGAGAAATTAGAACATCAGTCTTGAAAGAAATCTATAGTTAGTTCTATTGGCCCCTCTGTCTAGTGCAAAACAATTCTGACAGGTTGATTCCTCCAAAAGTTTCCTTATTTTTTATTTCAGCCCCTGACTGCAAGTTTAGACCCAAGCCCTACCTGAGCTGGAGAATTTAGCACTGTTAATGCTGATGGAAACTCCTGGGAGGCTGGGAAGAGCAGCTTTGATGAGCTTTGGGTACAAATCCTGAGGTGGTAGGGGAGAGGAAGCTTCAGAGCATCTGGCAACAACACCTGCTTACTCAGGTGAGGTTTATTTCGTTGTACATTGTTGTAGGGAGTCTTTACAGACCTCAGCAGATTGGCAGAAATGTAGGAATCACAAAATCCAGTTGTATGTCTTTATTCTGCCTCCTTCTTGCACCCAAACTCCCTGATGTTAAAATCTCAGTAACTAAATCTCCTTGGAAGCAGAAGCTCCAACTAATCAGTGGTTGGAGTTACCTTAAATTCCACTAAGTACTTTCTCCCCAGATTTACTTTGTGCTGGAAAATAGATCTAAGGAATGGCAAATAGCAAGAGTTCTACTGACTTTGGATGTATTAAAAGAAATGAAAGGCATTTTTAATACAAATTAACTTCCAGTAAAAATGAATTGGCTTGTTCCTGGAATGTAACTTGGGAAAGCCCAGCTGCCAGGGCTGTTAATCATGTCATGCCTTAAACAATATGAGCTGTTTGCAGTGGGTGAAGTGCTTCCACCCAAGTGGAGTTTGCTGATGGATTCCACCCAGAATTGCCATTCCTGCTGCCAGGGTGAGCTAAGCATGGGCTGAAAACCAAGGGTCCCCAAAATGTGTCCATGGACCAGCAATAGTGGTCCAGCCTCTCCAGAAAGTTTAAATGTAATTTTGCATTTATTCTAAATGCAAAAGATTAAATGCAGCTGTTTTAATTGTCTGTCAATCTCAAATAAAACTCAGGACTCCTCAGCAATCCCCATGTTCACCCTAGCAAAGCACTGCTGTATTTTGGTCAATAACTGATGGACTCCATCTCAGGGGTGGTGGCATTTTGGTGTTGTGGTGTCTGTCCTTTTGTGTGTGCTCTATAAATCACTCTTGCAGCCCTTGCAACTGAAAATCATCTCTGAATGTAAAGACAAAATTGCCAGTGAAACACAAGGATGTCCAGCTCGCCCACCTAGAGAACATACACAAAACTCAAAACTACATCTCACTCTCCACTTGCATGAAATTACTGAGGCAGAGAGGAGACACTTTGTCCTGAATTTTAAATAACATTCCATTTCAAAATGCTGGAGTTAGCAGCAGCAGCTAAAAGCTCTGCTTTGGTTTTCTGAGCTGAGGAGGAAACGCAGTCTAACCCACAAGATGTTAAAAAAAAAATTACTAAAAAAAATTATATAAACCTAGAGCTGAACTATTCTCTTGAAAATCATTTGAAAAGGGCAGAGTATTGGAATTTGAGACAACAGGAAGAAAAATGATCTTACTTTGGGAAGTCTGTTTGCATTCTAATGAGAGAGGTTATTCTTGGGAAAATAGGCACCTTTCCTGCACTCCTGCAGCAGTGGGTGGGATGTCAGGGACAGATATCACACTCCCTCTGACTTCTTCATGTTGGACAGACAAAAATTACAGCCATTGACAGCAGCTAATGAGAACCTCTGAATGGAGCTAGTTCCATAAAAGGAGTCTATTAGAGCTGAAAGTGGTTTTCCTCCTTTAAAAATATTGTGTAGAGCTTGAAATGCTTCCTTCTCTTGAATTAAGACAAGAAGCTGCCATCTTTGAAACCTTTGCAAACCTATAATCAGAAGAAATATTTCACACTGGAAAACTGAAAAGGGTTTTTGTCTGCTATTTGAACAGCTCCCTCCCCTCCATAATTAAATAGCTAAAAGGTAGCATAGTTCTTTGTTTATTTTAAAGTCATGACATTAATAATTCTGCATTAATTTAAAAATGGAAAGTCATATTGAACTGGAAAATTGGCATTTTTCAGAGAAAATGTCAGAACAAAATGTTTTGACAACCCTCAAACTTAAAAAATATGGTATTGAGGAACAGGCCAAAACCATTCCCCATCTTGCAAAGTTTTACCATTCTATGGAAAAATGCTGTCAGGAAAAAAGAAAAGCCAGTTCTAGAGCTGGCTGTCATTTGTGTGTGTCGTACTGGTATCCCCAGGCTTTCTGGTGGAGCTGCTGATCCAAGGACCTCCATCACTCCCAGAAGGTATCCTCAGGGCTATCTTCATCCCCTTCTTCCTTGTGATCACCTGTGCACAGCTCTGGATCAGCCAGGCTGAAAAACAAATCCAGGAAGGAATTCCCCATGGTCACAAATGAGAACATTTTACATCCACTCCTCCACATAGCCTGGTGCTCTCCCACATTGGGTAGCAGCTCCCAGGGCTGCTCCTCCCCTCAAACCCCCTGAAAGCCCCAATTTTCACTCTTACCAACTGTGCCTGCCATCCTGGGACAGGTGAATGCCCTCTGCAAGGCCTGGAGAGGAGAGCATTTCCTCCTCCTCAAGCAATATCTCTAGTCAAGTTGGGCATTGGCCACGGAGCTGAGAGCATCAGGAATCTTCAGGAATGCTTGGAGCTGAGGGTGTGGATTTCTGTCACAGTTGAGACAGCCACTATGCACAGGGGTGTCACTGTACAATTTCAGAAAGCTTCAACCCATACAGAGCAACATCATCTCACACCAGAAGGCTGCAAGCATTGGCTCTTCTTGTCCTTTAGCCCAAACTTTAATACTCCTCATGTTGATGCATTGCCCTCTGTTCCCTTTGGTGGTTGTTCAGCACTCCTGGGCATCCATGTCTCATTGTTTTCAGTGCTGCTCACCTCTTTCTCACAGCTGTGCCCATTGGGGATGAGGCTGGGCCACAACCCCACTCCCAATGACCACAAACTCTGCACCCACAGATTTTATCCCACTTTGCTCCTTCCTGCATTACCCCATCCCCTCGTCTTCTCTTCTCCCCATCCAAGAGGAGCTTCACAGGAAGATCTCTGCTGCAAACCCACATCTCTCCCTGTAGATGAGCCGGAGGAGCAGATAAGGAGGGCTGGATGACAGAGGAAGGCTGCAAATGAGCTCCCATTAGCAATTGCTGTATATCTGGTGAGGGGCTGGTAAACAGTTTGCACTTATCTCTCTGCTCAGCATTTAGCTGATTTCCATAATGAGCTCCATTGAACTGAGAGGCCTCGAGGTGTCCCAAGGCTGTTGAGATGCAATGTGTTCTCTAAATCTGATTTATGTAAAGGTGAAGGCAATTGTGTTAACAAAGGAGAGGAACACGATCAACATGCAGCCTGCGCTGGCTGGGAAGAGCGCGGTGGCTGCGCCTGGCTCCGAGCGGGATCTGACAGCAGCCAGGGGGACACTGAGATGCAGCCTTGGAAAACACAGCCAGCAGGAAGATGTATGGGGCTTATTTATTATTATTTTCATATTTTTCATATTCCCCCCCTCTCCCCGCCCCTGTTCAGAAGAGAGAAAGCTGCAGCTCTGAGGTTTGCAGAACATCTGAGAGGCAGCGGAGCCGCGTGTGCCTGGTGGCTGCAGGGTCCTGCTGAGCCCCAGCGCTGGGGCTCAGTGCCACCCTCGGTGCCACCCTCAGCCCTATCTCAGCCTGCCAGGTTCCTCTGCAGAAATCTCACTCTGGGCCCCAGCACAATCTCAATTCCTCCTGCTTGCTCAGGCGCAAAATCCTGCAAACCCCAGCAGTCCCCTCTGTGGCTCTATCTGTCATAACCATGAACAAAGGAAAGAAAACTCACACAGGCTTTTTACAAAATCACATATTTCTTTGCATCATCTCTGGGGGCCCCTGTTTCCATCCTGTGTCCATGCTGACAATCAGAGAAGCTTTCCAAGGTCATGTGCATCAGCAAATACTTGGAGGCAGCTCCGAGGCAGGTGGACCTTGGCAGATTTTGGCCACAATTTTTCAGGCAGCTACTAAAACTATAAAATCATTTCACTAGGGAGAAAGTAGAAATCTTGTCATGTGACTGAATAGAAATTAAGATTCTTGGAAAAGGGAAAAAAAAAATCACTGGAAAGAGATGGTATCATTGGGAATAATTCTACTTGGGTTGTAATGGGAACTGCATGACTCAGTGGAGCATTTGCATGGCTGGATGATTCAAGCAAGGATAATCATAAAGAGAGTTGAGTGGAACATGAAGAAAAAAGGATTGAATGCATATTTTTCTCATGGTAGATTAAGAGAAGGTTGTAGGAGTAGAAATTCAGACAAGGCAAATGCAATGGAATATTGTCACAACAGAACTGGCCATCTGCATCTGCTTTACTCCCTGCTCACATGTGGGGATGACAATCTCAGCATCTGAAGGAGAAAAGAGGGGTTTTTCTGCTAGTTTGCATTTAATTGTGTATTTTGCAATTTTTTACACCAGCTATTCTGCTAAACTTGGTTTCATATGCAACAAAAGCTAACCATATAAACAACATGTCTGTCCCAAACCCTTATTACAATTCCAGAACCACTTGCAGGCTTTCTGAAACCCGTTATTATAATTATAATAAAGAATCACAGGACACTGTGATTTGTGCCAAAAATACAGATACACTTAATTGGTTGTACAGGCCACAGATAGAGAGAGTGAGAGAAAGGACGGGGAGAGAGAGATGCAGCTTCAGCACTGCTTAATTCAGGCACAGTAACACCCACCCTATTTAATTTTTCCTCTTTCATTTTCCAATTTGACTTCTAGCTGCTGAAATCCAGGCTAATATTTGCTTTGTCCTCTTTATTCTTCTTTACTCTCAAAGCAGGGAACCCCTGGTTTTCTCCTTCTCTCCACAGCTCCAGCAGCCCCTTCCCTGGGAGAGGAGGCAGGTCTGCTTCAAGGTGCAGCTCTCAGCACCTCTCCAGCAGAGGGAAGGAAAAAGCCCCTCTGGAAATTGCAGCTACAGTACTTAGCAGATGCAAAATGCAGGTAAACTCATTGGGAAATGCAAATGCAGCGTGGATCTTCGTTTTATTAGGCTTTTGCACACAGTTCCTCTCTCCTGAAGCACTTTGCAATCAAAAGACCCTGGAGTGGACTATTTTGAGCCCTGATTCTTCATGCTAAGAGGTGATGCTGATTAGGTTGCACCAGCACAAGGCACTGATACCAATATTCTGCCAGAGGGTTTTCTCAGAGAACACAGGGCATGACCCTGTTCTCATGTTAGCATATTTAGGGAGTTACACTGGGGGTGTCCAGCTGCTGCCTGGGCATTGGAACACATTCAATCTTCTCAGGTCTGTGCTTTGAACAAACAGCTCTTCAGGGTTGCTTTCATATGGAAGTATACTTCTATTTAAGTGTGTGTGTGCCATGTGTATGCATGTGTACATTTGAATATTCCATACAAACTCCAGAATGTGCATAAAGAAGATGATGAAACAGAGAAATCAACACCTCCTGCATGAGAATGAGAAAAAAGGGTGCCAAGAATGGTTCTTGCTTAAAATGCCTCACCTCTCCCTGCCTGAGAGCCACTTCAGTGCAAATCTCTCTCCTAGAGCAGAAAACCTAATGCCCAAGGCATTCTTTTCAGGCCAGGAATGGAGAGCAAGAAAGATGAGGGCAGCTGCTGGATCAGGAAGGGAGGCATCACGGATGGTTTTTACATCCCTGCTGCCCTGGTTTGCTCAGAACACACGAGGACTCTGGTACTTCAGATAAATTGCATCTGCTTCCCAGTCCTACCAAACCAGCCAGTGTGGCAGTTATTTGTTTCCTTAAGATGATTATAGCAGATAGCTCAGCTCAGAAGCCTGGTTACACCCAGGGGTGGCTCAAAAGACACTGCAGAGGACAAAAAGTAGGACAAAGCAGCCTGAGATCCCAGGGTAGAGTAAATCATGTCAGAGTTTTACATTTCTTCCAGTCTGCAGCATACCACAGGAGTCCATTGGCTACATGCACTTCTCAGTACCCGCAGGTAGAACTTAAAGAAGCCAGTCTGAGTTACACCAGGGAGGATTTGGCCCCTTCTGTTTCATGGTCATTGCCAACTCCACTCTCACACACAGATTAAAATATTGCCCAGGCTGAAGCTGAGCCAAAATGACCACAGAGGTCATGAATCTATAAAAATTATTAACACTTATTAGTATAATAATCCTTTTTATGACACCATAAAGTTACATGATGCCTTTCAGGATGTAGATAAACTCCAATCCCTGTGCTGAGGGGCCACTTCTCCCACAAAATTCTCTGGATTGCCTGGGTGCAAACCCCTACTCTTTTTCTTCACTGCCCTGGGACATCATCCATCCATCAAATCTTCTGTGGGAGGAGCCCTTGAACCTCCTCTGCACACTTCCACCGAAAAGGCCTCAAGGGATGTGGGAAAAAAAAAATCATATATTCTTTTCAGGTTTTAATAGTCTAAATGCGGAAAAAATTTGCATTTCCTTTGTCGCACCTTTGGGCTATAGCTGCTGTTCCTGCGTTCTGCAGGGAAATGTGGGGTGCAGTGGGAGGATGGAAGTGGGCTTGTTCTGGAAAAGTAGGACAGATGAAGTTTTTGCACTCAGTTTTCCCATGAGGTGAGTGGATGATCTGAGGGATGCTGTGGGAAGTTGGGCTTGGAATCACGCTAACATCACAAAAATGATGAGATTTCCTGCTCTCCCAAGTGCCAGAGACCACAGGGAGAACTGTAGGGCTGGGGTGGGACAGAAGATCTCTTGAGGAGGACAAATAATGCTGCAGCAGAGGATCCTGTGTCTGGACAAACCCAAAATGCAGCTCCCAGGCTTTTCCCCACACACCACACTCTGGGTACCTACAGAAATAACACACTGACATTTTTTCCTGCAGTAATAGGAGGTAATGATAGATGGCCCAGAACACAGTGTTTGATTAAAAATGACGAATCAATTCGTTAAAGATCAAAAATTAACCTGCCAAAAGCACTGAAGCTTTCAGAGACCCAACC
Source organism: Fringilla coelebs (assembly GCF_963513975.1). NCBI lineage: Eukaryota > Metazoa > Chordata > Aves > Passeriformes > Fringillidae > Fringilla > Fringilla coelebs. The sequence continues at coordinate 5,810,580 of NC_140047.1, read as the reverse complement.
AGTCTATTTTTGCTGCTCATGTGAGGCTGTGTGGAGGGAGAGCCTCTCCTGCTGTGCAATCCTGCTGAGTCAGCAGCCCTGGGTCAGGCACTCTGGGACAGTCTGGGGAGAAACCCAGGCTGGAGCTGCTCCCTTCTTTAGGTTGTTGTTGGAAGCATTTTCATCCAAAATAATTACTCAAACCTTGGCTTCTGGGAAATGAATCTTTTGTCAATTTCTGAGAGAGGAATTTCTGTGTGTGGAGACTTCTTGTGATTTTATTTTTTGATTGCAAACCAAGAGTTATGGTTTGTGATGCAGAGAAGGAATGAGCAAATGATCTTGAATTTGACATGAAATTGTTGTTTAGGAATTCTCAAGTTTAAAACTGCTACTTATACACTTTTCCCCCAAATATCACTGTCTTACTTGATTAAAAGATACACAGCTTTGATTTGTTTCTTATCCCTTTCCCACCCACTCCCCCGATACAAATAGTTTTAAGCAACATTGCTCTAGACAGCAGATGTTACTTGTTTCAGCTAAAATAAAATAATCCAATGCTTAAAACCCCCACAAAAAACAATCAACTCAATTTGATTGGGAATGCTGATAAAGGAAGAACAATGACCCCCCTTCTGACTGATAAATACATTTATAATCCTTGACATTAGCACATGCAGATCACAGAAATCTCAGTTCTGCTTGGTATCAAAGTGCAATAAAAGGGAGTTGCATTGACTTGGAGTTTCTACCAACAGCAGAAAAGAATAAAAAAATCAGCACGTGGTTAATGAAGATGAATAGATGCAGGGAAAATGGAATTTTCGTGTTTCCAGGGGATTTAAAACAACAGTGAGTAAAATCTTCCTAATAACATAATTAAAAAAAATAGCATGTGGATGTGAAATTAATCTGGGCCGCCACTGCATTGATTTCAGCTGTCTTCAGCCTAGAGGATTTTCTTCAGAGGGAAGTAAAGACCATGGACAGGAGAAAGTGACCCTGAAAACATCTGTGTTCGTTTGTCACGGGGCACCAGCAGCATCCCTCTGTGAGCTCTGCTCCCACATCCATGGATGTGACCTCCTGCAGCGGGACACCTGGGGACACCAACTTCAAGGGACTCCCTGGGGTGCAGGGCATTGGTGACGTGTTGGAGCAGCCCTGACCATGGCCCTCCCAGATTATGGAAATGCCCTGTGCAGGGGGATCTCCACATCCCCCACTTTGTGTTCTCTGCTTGCTCCAAGGTCATGTCTGTGACAGTGGGAAAGAGGAGCTGAAGGAAGATGGAGACAGCCATGGGCATGGTGTAATCCTAGAGTTGTAGGGTAGGTAGGATTGCAGAAATGCACGATACAGCTGTTTGTGTCCTGCCCCAAGCCTGCACCTCGTTTGCTGTGCAAACAGGAAGGAATCACCTCAATTCATCTTCTCTAGGTATAAAATTGGGAGGTAGACACTCACCTTCACTTTTTGACATCTATGGATTAAAGAACTTGTTCTTTATGTTCTTTTTGACATCTATGGATTAAAGAACTTGTGGGTTTTTATCAGCAAGATAACTGTAGTTCTACAGAGGAGTGAAAGCATTCTGTTAGACAAAAGAGAGATCACTGCCCCTGCTGTGGCAAAAATTTGGGAATCGAATCTCTAGCTGCTGTGGGGCTGCACAAACACAACTCCTGTTCCAGATTGCAAGGCAAGATGTATTCTATTGCCATCATGGCAGTTGTCTGGTGTCAAGTGGACAATTCTCCTTATCTCTCTTCCTGAGTGATCATAATCAGGGTCCCTCAGCAGGGGACATCTGCTGATAAGGGGCTATTGAATGTCACCACATGGCTGATAAGAACTGTAACATCCCATTGTGAGATGCTCCGCCCAGAGGGAGGAGCCAAGCATTCCTACCCAGATATAATCTGGAGATTCTGACACACCAGCACGGCTCTTCTCCCCTGGACTCCCCAGAGGAACAGCAGCTGCTGCTACTTCCACGGATCTGCAGAGGAAGAATTCACCCCTTTCCTACAGGACCCCCCTGCTCCAACAGAACCACCCCTGACACTCTAGGAGGACTGCAGCCCCTTTTCCAACTGGACTGCTACCAACACCCTGACCCACAGGGTGTCAGGTTGAGTTCTGACTCTGTCAGTGTTGTTCTGGTGTATTGCATTGTTTTATTTTATCCTTTTATTTTTTCCTTCCCTATTAAAGAACTGTTATTTCCTGCTCCCATTTTTTTTTTGCCTGAGAGCCCCTTAATTTAAAATTCATAGCAATTCGGAGGGGTGGGGAGGGTTTGCATTCTCCATTTCAGGGGAGGCTCCTGTCTCCTTTAGCAGGCACCTGTCTTTCCAAACCAAGACAACTCCTGAGCTCAGCAGCATGTGGTGTCTCTATCAGTGAGGGGAGGAAGCTGGGGAATGCAGTTTTGGCCATGGCTGGCTCCAGTTTCTGGCAGCAGCAGGTTCTCTGAAGCACCTTTCCATCTTCCTGAGGGATTGGCTCAGCCCAGGCAGTGCTCGCTGTAGCCTGACACAGCAGTCACATAAGGTCAAGCTCACAAGATAAACGGCCCTGTGTGTGTGTGTGGGGCTCAGCTTCCCCAGCATTATGGCACAGGAACCACTCTTCCATTACATGGAGATCTATAAGGAATCGCTGCCATTAACGGACTCCATTAAAAGCAATACATGTGGGAAAAATTGCACTTTGATTTAGTTTCGCAATGTGGAGATATTGGCAAGATAATCACATAAAAGTGACACCTTTTATAGCCAAGCTCTTTGATTTTATGTCAGTGAGTTTCAATTTCTCACATTTTTATGTTCATATATAGGTCCTTGTTCTAATGTATGCATTAGCTGGCGTAAAGGTTAAATAGATTGTTTTAGCATTTTGGGATACACATTGTGGATATGCACAAATCTTCAATGAGCTGGGTGAATTATTTTGGGTAGGCAGGAACTGTGAGGAGGGAGCAGGGATTATTCCTTTGACTTGGTCTCATCTGAAAAAGAAAAAAAAAAAAAGGAAACAATGAGAAAAAATTATTCTATATATGTAATTTGATTTGAAAAACAGATCCGCAGGCTTCCCAAGAACTGTCAGAAGGAACAGATGGCGAGGGTCACCCTGCTCCATGAAATGCTCCGAATCTGAATATTTATTTTTAAACGCAGAAAAATATCTATTCCTTGTGAGGCAGATTGTGATCTCCCTTACATCAGCAAAACTGTCTGGAGCTGGGATTGGCACTAGATTGATGCTGAGAGTCACAGGGGGCTGGTGAAGCTGAGGCCATAACCTGCCCCCCATGGAGAAAGTCAGTTCCAAGGTCTAGTTCAATGGTTAAGCAGCTGAGACTAAACTCCTCTCTTGTTCCAGTGATTGCACAACCAGAATATTTTTGACACAAAAAAATCCCAGTGGTGAAGGTGCTCAGTGTAGGTGCTGGGTCTCCTGTAGGAATTAAAGGTAAATCAGGAATGCTGTCATTAGTGTGACTTTTAAAAGGCTTTCCCATTTGCCTGTGGTGTGAGACAGCTGACAGGAGTTTGCTCCAATCATCACATTTATCCTGAGCCAAACACACACCTTGGGGAAGTCATATTTCAACAGCCCTTAAACCACCCTGGTATATTTAATCTCTCAATTCATCTTTTCTCTCTCTATCTTCAATCTCTGTTCAACAAACCCTTCTCCCCATGTCCCTGCTACTTTACTAAGATGTCTTTGAAAGACTAGTATTACAGGTCTGGGTTCTAACAGGTAATATCTTTCTCTCTCTCTTTTTTTTCCCCCCCCTTTTTAGTTATTTCTGAAAGTCTTTTGTCCCTGAATCTGGATAGATTACTCTTCAACTCATGAAGGGAATTTAAGTTGTCTCTTTAAATCTTCCTCTACCCCCCCCCCCCTCCCCACTTCACATACTCCCAACACTTCTTTGTCTTTCCATTTCACCTCATTTAAATATTCAGCCCAATATTAAGACTTGATAATGATGAATAAGACTGAGATTAGGATTTAATAAGAGTGTTAAGGAAAGATTTGTCATTCCAATGGCTGTAGGTCTTGGCTGAAATTGAACTGGCATCTGGCCTCTGGGCATGCGCCAAGTGGAGCTCTTGGCTGGCTCCAGCTGTGGTGCTCTCCAGAAGAGCAGGAAAGGTTTCCTTCACTCAGCTCTGGCATGCAGGGATGACTTACTCCTGGCTAATTGCCTTCTCACAATCCACCTCCTGCAAGGAAGGCAGTTTGACTCAAGGACTGGAAAGCCTGGGAGCTCCACATTGATTGAGGCCTTTTTAGGTACTAGGTCTTAGCTGTCTTCATTATTGCATTTCACATCCTGGTAAGACTCAGGGAGCTGAATCAGTGCTTTTCCAGGGTCTAAATTCCCATCCTGGATCTGAGATGAATTGCAGTGACAAAGCCTGAATCCATGTCTAAGTCTCAGACTGAGCTTCAACAAGACTGAGTTGAGTTTGACCTCCTGGAGATGCAGCTGTCAGATCAAAGCTGAAGGAGGAAATGTGTGATGGGCACTCTAAATTCCATTATTGCTTTGCAGACATCTACTAATGCCATTAACTGCGTGCAGGATGAGCTGAGTATCTCCTCTGGGAGCTGCATACAGGGAGCTGAGCAAAACCCTGGATCTGCAAGACCAAGACCAGGAGTAGCTCAACACCAAAGCAGAGTGTGCTGAGAGCTGAGAACACACAGCATGATGTGCCTGCATGCCAACGTGGAGAGTGGTGGTGAGGGGATTTTTCCTGGGGAAGGCAGTGAGAAATCTCAGAGAAAAACAATTCTTATCTTCACTTGCTGCATCAGTTGTTTGGCACATGTAGAATGTGTTATGGAAATTGTTTACCAAAAGGGATTTCCTAATTGGACACTGGTGATGATGATTTTGATTGATTGATGAATTAGGTCAAAGCTGCATCATGAAAAGGTCACGGGTTTTTATATAGTTTAGTATTAGTGTAGTATAACACAGCATAGATTAATAAAGCTTTTGTTCAGCCTTCTGAATTCATGGAGTCAAAGCTCGTTACTCCCACGTCAGGGGTGCCCTACTGCAATAGGGATGGGAGGATGCCAGAATTTCTCAGAGAAGTCCTCCAAGCTGAGCTAATCTTCTGCCGCTTGGTGCCCTTGATGGGACAGTCAGGCTGCAGGAAGTCATTTGATCTAAAACACAGCATGTTGAACATAGCACAAGTCTCACATTTGAGGCATACCCCACATTCCCCAAACCTCTCTGCAGCCTGCAGTGCCTCTTTTTTGTCAGAGAGAGACCCTTTGGGCTGTGCCAGGCTCAGCAGTGCGCTAATCTCCTGAGGTGGTCGGAACACTTGTAAAACCTCACTGATGTCATGCTTGCACTGAAGATGTTGAGCCAGAAACCTTGGCTCAAACTGTTTTGACAAGGGCTTGCTGGAGTGTCTGAAACCTTGTGCACACAAGGCCCAAAGAGGCTTAAGGCTTCTCAAGATTTAGGGACAGATTCCCATGCAGAGAAAGCACTGAAGCTCCTTTAAAATCAGGGGGTTTGTGCTGCTTTACTCCAGGCAAGGGTGTGGACCTGGGGGGTGCTGTCACTGCTTAAATTGCTCTGCAGTTTTAGAGAGTTTACAGTAAGCCTCTTAAACTGCTCTAAAGACTTACAGTATCTTAAGCCTCTTAAATTATATTTAAAAAACGTACGGTATTTTTGGCAGAATCTACCGTTTGGAAGGACTCAAGGTTAGGAGAAATCAAACTTGGCTTGCTTGATAGATTTTATTGAGAATTAAATATATTTGATGAAATACAGTTTTAATAATTGAAAAATTATAAACTGAAATAATTATTTTGCCAGTCTACATTAATGGAATTGCTTGTGAACATACATTAAAATATTCAAACTGGCAGAAAATGCCATAATTTTTTAAACTCACAATTTCTTGGTGTAAGTGTTAATAATTTTTCAACCACTCATCCAATTTTCTTCAAGCTTGACTTAATTTTTATGTCACAGTTACCTCTACAGAATAAGACAGTTTGGCAAGTCCACCCCAAACTACTTTTAAGAAGCCAAAATGTGAAATGTCTGATCAGAATATAAGAGGAAAATACTTTTTTTTTTTTTTTCCAAATAAGTCAAAGAAAGATCTTCTGGTATTCCTGAAAATTAAATACCAAAAAAGTATCCAAACCCTCTTAGGCTGAGACTAAATTTAACTGATTTCTTCATGCACAATTGAAAGGAGAGATTAAAAGAAAAGAAATTGGAAAGTTAATGCGAATACAGAGGTGGTGACAGGCCTTTGCCATCAAACTCATTAACTACTCAATTTTAGTGACTCTTTGAGCGTGATGATTTTTTTTTGGTGACACGAGACAAAAATATTGATCTTTCCTATATTCCATCATAACTACAGTGCATTTAGAATATACCAACAGAAGTTCCACATAGCTGGCCTCACATTCACATACACACAGAGAGATAGGATTTTTAGGCTTTCCTTCGAATTTCATCAATAAGCTGCATTTCTCCTCTTCTCCACCTGCCTGTCATAAAAATGGTCAAAGAAGAGACAACAAGACTTTAGTGGTCATGGAAAAGACAGCAAGACTTTGCCATGGAAATCTCGTGCCACCTGCGAGGAGGAGCTCCGGCTTTAACAGCTCTGGTGCAATGTCTGGAGTCCATCCACATGAACAAATGGGCACCATATGTGGTTGACAGCCAGTTCTTTCAACTCCAGCAAAGCCAATTGATTTGAGTACACCAATTTCATAGAGGTCTGTTGGGAGCCATCAGATGAGCCTCGGTTTTGACAACTCAATCAGCAAGAATGTTCTGTTCCTGCAAGGCGAGGGAGAAAGTAACCACCAACCAAAATCTTGAAGACAGACTTGCTTTAGATCTGAGCTGCATCTTTTCTAAAGCTCCATAAACTGATTATTTTAAAAAGTGAATATGTTCTGGTTGTTTTGCAACCCAGTGCTCGACTACAGAAGTTGTCAGCGTGGTTAAAACCTGAAGGAGTCCTGGAAAATATTTATTCAAAAGAAACCAAGGCTCTCCTTTGCCAAAGGTGTAGGTGTTGCAGTCTGCACAATTCCACTCTGTACTCAAGGGAGAGGTGGGGAACAGTTTCCTGATATTGCTTGCAACTTGAATATTCCAGCTGATTTTCACAGACCAAATCAGTTTCAGCATTTTTGAGTTTAGTATCTGAATGCCCAAAATGCTGCTGGACAGTGACATAAACCTCTAAAAGCACCATTTGCCTTTGGAAAATTACTGCTTCTGCTGCACAGATGCAGTTCTTATGGCCAAACATTTTCTTCATATTTTATGTTGTCTTTTCAGGCTTGTGCCAGTTGTTGCATCCTCTTAATTCCTTTTAACACACATGAGTTTGGAGCTTTAGCAGATTTTTGATATGCCTGAAAGCCTGGGGACCATCACAATGGGGATGCTCTGGGCATCGCTTACAGAGGTTTTGGGATGCATTCTGGTTTGAGTTTCTAATTATTTCCACCTCTATCCCTGCAGTCAGGCCTTGCCTATCCACCATCTGAGCTTCACCAGTCCTTCTAAACATTTTATTATTGTTTCAGTGCTCATCTACCCACAAGACCTTGGCACATCTGAACCCCAGCCTCTTTTTCCCTAGGAAATGATTGAAAATAGCAGTAATTATGGAGGGGGAGAGGGGGGGAAAGAGGGGAATTGTTTTGTGTTTATCATTATTATTTAGTGGATATTTTTGTAACATCTTTTAGAGATTAAGTTCAATTAGGAAACAGATGGCACCAAAATATCGTCAAATGTTTCTGATGGGCAGCAAATTACTGACTTAATTATGTAAATAATTAAAATTTATATTTACACCTGATCATCCAAACGAGGGTGAAAATACCAATTTCAGGGTTTGTAATGATTCCTGGCAGGGTGTCAACCTGTGAACAAGTCACTTCCTTTCTTCAGCTTCAGATGTCTCCCTTAGATCCTGGAACAGTCAAAAAAACACTGGAAAAGGGAAAAAGTGAAAGAATGAATGAAGATTTCTGACTAAGTTTCTGTTGTGTCAGTGGTCTTCTGAATTTAAATGGAACCCCAGTGTTGGTTGAGAGGATTTTGTTATGAGCAGGCTCTCACTGCACTCAGAGCTCAACCCAAGCTGGTTTTGGGCACTTGGTTGTACAAAGATGTTGTGGGGGGCAGTTCTTGCACTGAAATTTTAAAGGCCAAACAAACACAGCTGACATATAGCCAGAAAAAAAAAGAAAAAAAAAAAAAAAGGAGCTAGAGCAAGAGGGAGTCAGTTTTATTAACTTCTGTATTACAGATGCAGAACTGAGGCACAGAAAGATAAAATGTGTGATTCTCATTTGCACTAAATTTGCTTTCCACTACTCTGACAGCATAAACGGGCCATGAAGTGGGTATATATTACATTTACACTCTCTTTTCATTTCTCCCATGATGTTAAAATGCTTCAGTGTTAGTGAATATCAGGCCCAAAATTATTTCTCTAAGATCACAGAGGAGATCGATGCCATTGAACCCACATTTCCTTAGAGCCACTTCAGTGCCTCAGGACACGACATCCTGTCACCCCTCTCTGGGCAGGAGCCTTGTGTACATAGCCACAGGTTACTAAACTTGATTTAAAGGTCAGCCTTTTGAGGAATGTGTAAGGAACCTGGAAAACCAGCCAGCTTTTCCTTGTCTTTCCTTGCCTCTGCCTATACCTGTAAATCATGATGGCAGAAGAACAAGGAAATGAAGGAAAAAATCCTGAAGCAGAGGTAGAGATCAGCATGGACACCTCTAACCTCAGCTTTCTTGTCTGTACATCCCAGGTTAATTTTTTCCCAGACAGAGATGGAGCTGCTAAAATCCATCAGGAATCACGACTCGTGTTTCCAGCACCCTATTTCCTAGGAAATACATTAGAGCTGTACTTGCCTGCAAAAACTAAAACTCCTTAGGACATGGGTTTGCTTCATCTGCTCCAGAGGTTGGGATAGGTAAAATATCAGATAAAGCCCTGTGGTTTTGATTCTGAACCATCTTTGAAGGTCAAAACCGGGCTTTTGTGGTTCTTCCTACTTTCTGTGTCGCAGGTTCTGCAATATTAAGATTTTTATCTTAGCCCTATTTTATCAGCACTCCTCTCCCATCCCTAATTTGGAGCCAGTGGGGGTGGGGAGGGGAGAGGCGATAGGGAGGTCAGACAAATGCTTCTATTGATATCCCTGTAATAAAAAGAGCTTTACTTTCCTTTCTGCTGATAGCAGTCAAAGGAGCTTTGCTTTTGATAAAATTAACCTTGGAGCCAGAAACAACAGAAACTGCTCTGATTTCATCAGCCCTTCTGTCTGAGGAGATGTGAGCACTTACCAGCCCTAACTTTCAAAGTGTCTCAAAACCCCACAAAAACCTAAAAATAGCCTCAGAATACCCTTAAAATACACTAAAATTACCCTACTTAAAGAAAAAAACCTTCTAAAACACCCCTAAAAATCCCCAAAAAACCTTAAAAAGACAAATCCCTAAATAGTCCTAAAAGAGCTCTAAAAATACCCCAAAAAACCTTAAAACGGCCTGATAAGACCCTAAAAAACCCTAAAAAATTCCCTCAAAAAGCCTAGAAATACCCAAGTCCTAAAAGGGTCCTCCACATACCTTCAACAGTCCTAAAAAGGCCCTAAAATTTTTAAATAGTCCTAAAAAAGCCCCAAGAATACCCAAAAAACCCCATAAAAATTCTAATTAGTAGTAAGAAAGCCCTTAAAACACCCTAAAATAAATCCTTTTAAAAGCCCTGGAAAAGCCGTAAAGGAATCCTAAACATTCCCAGAAAATTCCTAAAAAACTAGCAAAAAACCCACTCAAATATCCTTTTAAAGCCCTGAAAAAAAAAACCCACTAAAAATCTGCTCAGCCCCCAACCGCTATAACTCACTAGCTGACAAACACCATCCCTACCTTTTAATTGGGGTAATTGGCTGCAGCTGCTGGGAGGGTTCTGGGGTTTTCCCACCTTTAGGGTTGCTGCCTTGTGCTGCTGTTGGGGAAAACTGGTGACCTAGGGGTGCTGTTTAGGGTGAGCTTAGGGTCAGGGAGAGGGCTGCACCTGTACCCTAACCCTACCTGGTACCCTGTGTCCTTTGCACCCCTAACCCTCAGTGTCAGCATCCTGTCCCTGAACAACAGTGCCAGCCTTTTCCCTGGGAAACAAAACCCACCATTCTATGTTCCTGGTGTCACTTTGCAGGAGGCACTTGGCACTGTCAAAGCAGCCCGAGTTGGCACAGGGAGGCTGTGGAGGGATAGAATGTGAGAAAATAGTGCAGAAGGTGTTTCACACCTGAGGAGCTGCAGCTGCACTAATTACCAAAGAATTGGAACAGGCCTGCCCTTAATAGGCCATAGCTGAGTCCAGTGAGATGAGTGCTACAAAAGAGTTGGGGCTGTGAAGAAGGAGGTATAGAACTTCTGAAACAAGAGGGCAACAGGAGGCATCCTGTGCAATGTGGAATTTCAGCAGGCAGCCAGCTACTCCAGACCACAGGCCCCTGAAAGCCCTTGCCAGCCCTTTTCTCCACTAAGAAAACTCACTAGTCTACGTTCCTGGTGTCAGTTTGGAGGATGCACTTGGGTCTCAGAGCAGCCATCCTTGGCAGTAGATTCAGCTTTGGTTTGGGAGGCATCCTGAGTGGATCCCGCTTCTAATGCCCTGTGCTCAGTTTCAGTGCCTTGTCCCTCTATGGAAATTGAGAGAGAAGCAGAAAATCAAGTATTCACCTTCTTACACCTTCACATGGACATGCTCAGACCCCGTTCTGCACAGAGTAGGTTTGTTTTGCATGAGGTCTGTTAATTTGCTTGGAGTTGTGTCCTACAGTCACCCACAGGCAGTCGTGCTCACCTGGATTATGGTCCCAATGTGCATTTCCTCAGGAGGAATGGTTGGAATGCCATTGAAAGGATCACAGCCTTGTCTGTCCGGTCACCCTCACCGGATGGAATGACATTGTGAGGGTAATAATGGCCTTGTCTCCTCAGTCATCCTCAGCACTGCTTCAAAGTCAGGGAGGAGCCTGTCTTCCAGGACTTGGAGCCTTGTTATCACAAGCAGATTTTATGGTCTGAGCTCTCCCCCAAACAGCCATTTATCAAATGCTGCCTGGCTCTTAATTCCTTCTTTAATGTGTTAGTAACCACTTCAAAAAAGTATCTGTGCCCCATAACGCTGAAGTACTTCATCATAAAAGGTAATGATTATGATTATGATCTGCATAAGCAAAGGCCATTGCCTGGTCTGTGCTGGCAGTGTAAAGGGATTTCCTTCCCTTCTCCCTCCACTCTGAAATGTTCTCCTGTGCCCCCACAGCTGTTAACACCACTCAGAGCAGGTGCCACGTGTGGCTGCAATGACTCAGAGTCACAGCCGTTATTCAAGGCTGGAAATAGAACTATTAATTCTTTTGGAGGCTGCTTCCCTGCAAGGTCTGGGTTCTGTGCTTGTGACACAGAGCTAGGAGTGAAAACAAGAGGATAAAGGAGGATTTTGTGACCCATGTCTGTGTCTGTAGGGAGTGATGCTCATCAATGGGTAGAGCTCTGCTATTCAGCCAGGTTTGGGTTCTCATCTAAGGAAGTTTTAGTGCAGGAAGGCTTCGGCTCAAGCAGAGTCGTCAGCAGGCAGGAAGGATCCCCACCATCCCTTTGTTCTGCCCAGACCTCTCCATTCCCATGCAGCCAGGGCAAAGCTCGTCCATTCCAAGGAACTGTCTCATCATCACCCAGGACTGCACACTGCTTTGGAAAGGGTGGGCAAAACAACAGTCATCAGCCTGAAAATATTCTCTTTTTTCCTTATTCCTTTCTCATGAAGGAGGGGATAAAAGCAATATTTTTATTCTCTGTGGAAAAGAGATCTGCAAAGCACTGCTGGAGAAGGATTCCAAGTGGCTTCCAGAGGAAATCTCTGCCAATCTACCTCACTGTCAATTAGCACAGTGGTTTAGGCAGCTCAGGGTGATATTTCTCAGCAAAGGGCTGTAAATGCTCATTGTCAATATGTACAAATAAATATTTCAGGTGGAACAGACAAAGAATGGTTCATCTCTCCTCTCAAATACACAGTAGGTTTTTCCCTTCTGTTTTCCTTCTTTTTTAAAAATACATTAGTATAATTCTAATAAAGCCCTGGAAAGAGGGACATGAGGATGTAAATGGGCAAAGCAATTCTGATTTTCCTCTGCTCTTCTGCCCTACCCAGGTTTTGCTTTGCTGCATGTTGTCCATTGAGGAGAGCAGGAGTCAGAAGAAATGGTTTCCACTCCTGCCCTTGCAATGTGACCTTAAGCAAGTTGCATTTGCCTCCTTTCTTCCCTCCTACAGCTTCATTCTTTGGGATTTTTTTTTCCTAGTTTTTTGTGAAAAGTACCATCCATATTGGATGCATTTGAAAAGAAATCCATGTCCAGTGAGGATGCTGGAAGCTATTGTAAGAAAAATTAGAGTTTTTAAGCCCCACATGGCCAATTGCCTCCTTACACCACTGAGCAGTGTGATTGTACAGTTTGTCCTACTAACTCAGCAGGGGGAGTTGGAGATTCTCAAATTTCCTTCCATCTTTTTCCCTATTCGTATTCAAAGGTGAAAGCAAAAGCTGATTTTTTTTCCTGTATGAGTGAAAAAAAAGTTAATATCTTATTTGGTCTTATTTTCCTACGCAACTGAGGATTGAAATATGCAGCCACTTCACTGGTTTTAGAATCAAAGCGTTCCCTACATTATGGAGTTGTGTGAGAGGGAATTGAAATTGCTACACGCCCATTCACCACCTAATTGATTTCTTGAGCTGTAATGCAATTTTTCCCCCTGTATCTTTTGGACAAAGCTTTTACAGTGATATTGTCTTGCTGTAAAGCCCACACTGGCACTGTTGAGTCATTTATAGAGAGAAGTAGATTGGAAAAATGACAGCAATAACTTCATGCCGGCTGTGGGTGGGGTTCCTGAGTGAGCAAAACCTGACTGTAGGTGTCTGGGCTCTTTGGCTCGCCAGTATTTGAAAAAAATATATGAAGTGCTCAAAAATCCCTTTTGGAACAGAAACTATGTCATCTCCAAGAAAACCATGATGTATGGCAGCCTTCTTTGTAGGGTTACAGCACAGTATTTTAGGACTATCACTTGCACTTGAGATAACTTGTGTCTCCCTAAAAATATCAAGCTTGCAAAGAGATTTCCTGAGAAGCCACAACCCAGGTAACCCACATTTTTAAACAAGATGTGCAAAATCAGAGGTGGGGGGCAGGGGAAAGCAGAGAGTTTTGGGGGAGAGGCAGCAGAATGTGGGACAGGAGGGTTCAGGAAGGCAGCACAGCACTCTTTGCCCAAGCAGACAGCAACAAATTACCCATTTTTGGTTGGGTGGTGGGATTAATAGGTAACCTTCAGTTGTGCTGGAAAAATATATTTAAAAGCTATGAGCTACTCTGGAAGAGGCTTTTGCTTATGGTTCTGACTCTGGGAGTGCTGTGTTATTCATTAATTCAAACCCCAAATTCTATTAATACACAACACACCTGTGTCTTTCCATATCCAAAGAGCTTTGTAATGAGTTTGATAAGAAAATACCAGAGTCAGGCAAGATTTATTGGTGAGGTTGCAGAATTGCCCCGCTTTGTCTCAACTGCTTTTGAGCCTATTACGATTTTCACCTATATTTTAACAGCTTGCCTGAAATAAATATGGCCTGATTTCCACCCTGGCTGTTTTCTGTGCACAGCACTGGTCTTTGATGCATACACAAGATAGTAATTAATTTGCAGTTTCATTCACTAAGAGAGACGTGCGATGGGAACGTCTCTGGGTAGATGGCAATTACAGCTTTACAGCACACCACAAGATTGCTAAATGGAGCACCATCTCCTCGCACAAATTGTTTTCCTTAAAGATCAGAGCTGGCCCTACTACCCCACTATCTCCTTCTCTGGAGTTTGCCTGGAAAAATCTCCTGTGTGGTGGGAAGAGGAGGGTCTACGGAACAACAATCTGTGTCTTACTGCGCTCGAAGCATTTGTAAACAACTCACAGTGCTTGCTCAGAGGGATTTTTTTTTTCCTGCTGTATTTCTGATGAATGCAATGAAATGTGTGGGAAATTAAGGTCTCCTAAGTACATTTTAATTTAGATGAAAAATTATACATTATTACACCATACTGGTGATTGTTCTGACATAATTGATTGGGAGGGCCATCCACAAAGAACAGCAGGAAAGCTTGACTTTGAGGAGAATGCAGAAACAGTTTTAACTATTTAGAAGTGTGATGGAAAGCAGTGTGACAGACTGGCAAACCTGGATTTCAGGCTCCATTTTGCCATTCCTTAGGGGAATCACCTCCTTTTCCTCTGCCTCTCTTTTTCCTCAACAAAATGGCAACACACGAAATGGGCTTGGGGCCAGGGCTGGGGTCAAGATGGGGGTGGGACATGATGCTCCTGCCACAAATGAGAGACTTATATGTTGGGATGGGGGTTTTTGCCTCAGTGATGACATAGATTGGGGAGAATTCACATCCCATGCAGTGCCATGACTACCAGGTGCTGTAGTGAAAAAACAGATAACCTGTAAGTCCCTCAATTCACCATTCCTTAGGGAACCGGTGTTGTGTTCCCAAAGTTATTCCACAAAATATGTGGCAAAGAATTTTCCACCCTCCTCTAGGTTTTTGGGGTTTTCACAGATGTAATTACAGCTATTTTCATCTTTCTTGGAGAGGTCATCTTACATTGTAAAGACAGTGGGAAATGGGAGATGTTACATGAAATGTTATTATTACAATAAAGTGGCTCTGCTCCTCTTAATTCCCACTCACAATGTGAGGACAGACTCAGGTATATTCTGTTTCTTAGGTTTTAAACCTGTGAAATATCAGTAAATGAGAAATAAGGGTGACTGAACCCCTGTCTGCAATAACCAAATTGCTGGGATTATGGATTGCAGTGGGCACCCAGGAGGCAAAGTTCATCTTTACAGAGACTGTGCATAGAAAACTCAGCTCAAAAGGCAAAAGAGAGCAGGGAAGGGGAGAAGAGAGGGCAAAAAACTTTGGGTGAACCAGCAGGAACCAGGACTTCACCTGCCCTGGCTTTCCTCAATGTGGGCATCTCCATCCTCCTTGGTTGTCCTGGCTCCCTTTGGTAGCAGCTGAGAGGAATGTCCCATCACAAGCACACTTCATCTGACCCTCTAGGGATGGGGTGAGACAATCTTGGAAGGAGATGATTTTCAGCCTCCCTGGCACTTACTTTGGTGCCTGGTGAGTGGGAGAAATCTGCACCATGGGCATTCACCATGGGCATAAGGCTCCATGGATATCTGTTGCTCATAAATTTATATGTTGGAAACAACATTTTCCAGAAGCATATGAGGTTTTTCTCACTAATTTTTGAGATGTTTCCAAGACTTTTTCACTTCTCAGTGAGGGTTAAAGCCCCAAAAGAACAAATCTCCATAGGGTGGCTTGAGAGATCAGGGCCATTGATGAAGAAGGTATTGTTGGGAATTGCAGAGATACAGGTGAAAGTTGAAAATAATGGGAATTTAGGATAAAGAGTTAGCTTTGGGAAGAGTTTTGGGCAAGCTACTGAGATTACTGAGAACTGCTTTCCCTGTGCTGCAGAAACACTCAATGCCTTATCTGCCTTCAGGAAAACCTGCTATCCAGAGGATGCTGTGAAGTCAAAATGCTTCTCCTAAGTGTTTGTTAGGAGTAAGGGGGATATATCTCACCTGGATTTGTGCAATCCCAGGCTACAGACAGGTCTGGTTTATTCAGACACTTCTGAAATTATTGCCACAAATCTCTCCTGAACTGACTCAGAGAATGCATGTCTTTGCCTGAATGGATTTATGCTATCTCCAGAGAACCAGCTGAAAGTTCACACCCTGCATGGTCCTCGTGGGGAAGAAGAGCAGGCAGCTCTTGGAGGATGCATTTTGAAGCACTTTTGAAGAGGCCATTGCTGATTTCTGCCTGGCACAGGTTTCTCCATACACTTTATGGGGCTCAAAGCCCTTGAGACTAAAGGCAGCAGCAGCAAAACCTGAGTACAAAAAAGAAAAAAAAGGTCCCATCTTGACACAAAGTGATGGGGTTTTCTCTGTGCTGTCAATACAAATGGCCAGCAAAAAAGCTCTGTGTGTCTTACATCGTCAGAAGACTTCAGAGATCTTTATCTGATGCACAGGATGCGTGCTGCTTGCTTTTCCCTGGGCTAAATGTCATTCCTGGGAGAACAAGTGCTCTGCCTCACCTCTGCATTTCAGAGCTCAATGTGTGTATAATAATTATTTCTACTCAGGGTTTTACTTCAAGTGTCCTTAGGCTCTCCTCATCAGCATTAGTCTCCTAAACCTTTTTACATATGAGCTCCTATGAGCTGCTTCTCTGTTCCCCCACCCCATTTTGATCTTCTTTTATGTTTTTAATATATATGTGTATAATAAAGCACTGAACCCAAACTGAACACTTTCTCCCAATTAAGGCCCTACCAGAGCACAGCTGAGTGGGATAATTACCTCGCTTGTTTTACACAGAATACTCTATTAGTGGTTTGATCTGGGACTCAACATTCACCCAGAATATTTGGTCTTTTATTTTTTTTTTCCCTTTTTAGCCCTCAGCAGCACATGAAAAGACAGGTATAGGCTCTGCCAGGCCAGCCCTGAGATTTCAACAAGCTGTGGTAACGAGCAGTGCAGTTTCTCTGTTTCATCTTTTCCACTCCTCTTGTATTTGGAAGGATTTTGCATCTGCTTTTTTTTTGTTACCTTGACATCTTTATACTCATGGAAGGTATATTTTTTTTTTCCCTGAGCCTTCCACTTAGTTGCACCCTGTGTAATGCAGTGCACAGGATGAAAGCTGTTATCTGATTTGAGTTTAATGTTCAAAAGTCCTCAAGCTGGTTTATCTAAAGATCCTCCCTGTATAATTGTATACTTAGAATTCAGCTGCAGTGTAACAGGGCAAGAGCCCTGTGTTCTGTCTGGAATTACAGAAAAGATACTGTTTATTTTTAAGCAAATAGGAATGGGAAAAAGGGGAGGAAATTGCCAACATAAGAAAATGTATTCAGCTGGGTTTCAGGAAAACCTGCCCTGGGGTTTGATGTATTCTGGAATTAGATTGGATTTAAAGGCAGTGAATAGGAGAAAAATCAGCTGTCTGGAGAGATGAGGATTAAAATTCAAAAGTAAGAGAAGGATTTTAGGAAGCTCTAATCAAGGAATCAACCCTTTTGGGCCGGGTCCTGTACAAAAATGTCATACCAAGTTTGTAAGTGATTCTGGGGTTTGAATCCACTCCTGCATGTATTTCCCTTCAGATGCATTTTCATTGACTTTATTAATATAATGAAAGCAAATTACTTAAATGAGAAAATGAGTTACCTGATTGCAGATAATTTAAGTCAATCTGCTCCTAACTGGATGTTGTGGTTTAACCCCAGCTCAGCCCTGCTCACCCACAGCCCTGTGCAGGATGGGGGAAAGGGCTGGGAGGGGAAAAGGGAGGAATTTCACTTGTGGTTGGGACACAGACAGTTTAACAGTCTAAATGCTGCTTTTGCAGCATTTCTCAAACAATCTTGTAATGTCCTGGCCTTTGATTAAGGAAAAAAAAAAACCCAAAACTTTTCTGACATTTTGGTGGGAGCAAAAGCCATGTGGACAAGCGAAGCAAAACAAGGAATTCATTCCCTGCTTGCCACCAGGAAGGCTCAGCCATCCTTGGGATGTCACCCAGAGCAGTGGGATCAGATGGGCTCAGCTGTGCACCCCCAGCTTGTGCCCTGCTGCAGGGAGGAGCAGAAAACACCTTGGCACCATCAGCCCTGCTCAGCTGAAACACCCCTGTGCCATCAGCCAAACTCGCAGCACAAATACAAAACACAGCCCTGCACAGCTTCTGTGGGGAAAAAATTAACTCTACCCCAGCCAAAGGCAGCAGCAGGGCTGTCCCCGTGCTCCTTCAGGATCTGTTAATGTGATCTTCACATCTGAGACTGAATATATTGCTGTTATGAGCAGTATTTACAGCCTCCAGCTCCAGTGCACAGCGAAAACATGGCAGAAAAGTAAAACAAATAAATCATAAAGACAAAGAAAGAGGAGAAAGGAAGCTCGACTATGTCATTTTATTGGGGGAATAGGAACACAGGGAGATTAATGGTTTCATTTGAAGTTACAGCACAGTCTGTGACAGGATCAGGAGCAGAATCCAGGTCTTTTGTTGAAAATTGGATTTTTGATGAAAAACTTCATGCACTTTCTAAAATTAGGAAATTTTCACCTCGCCTCAGCCAGGAGCACCTTCCAAGGGAGGTGGGAACCTGGAGGCAGAGAGAAGAGGTCTCTGAACTCCCATCAGTTTCTGTCTGGACTCATTCTGGCTTTGAATTCAGTGGCTTGCTGAGAGAGCTGATGTTCAGCCGTCAAGAAGGGGTGCCAGGCCAGGAGGTGCCTCACAGGAATTTTGTTAAACATGTACTACATTAAACTGCTGTGAAATTTTATGTATTTTTACTAGAAAATATCAACCCTTGTTAAAAGGATAGTTAAAAAATTCTGAGATTTAGCATTCTCATTGATGCAGATCACTTCTCCTATAAAACTGTGAAACTCCCTTAATTTCACACCTGTCAATACTAAACCACCATCTTGTGAAGATTTTACCAGAGGAAATAAAAAAAAAAAGGAAATTCAATAAAGCTTTTGTAGCATTTCTCAAGCAATCTTGAAATGTCCTGGGGTATGATTAAGGAAAAAAAAAAAAAACCTTCATGACATTTTGGTGGGAAATATATATTCAGCTCTGCTCACAGAATTCCAGAAAGGAAATTAATTCCACATAAAATGGCAGCCTCCTTAGACTAAGTAATGAGAACAACTGTGTGCTACAGAAAGACTGAAATAACAATCAGAGTTAGTGTGGGTTTAATAGGTGTCCCTGCTCCTCTGTTACAGAGAGAGGGAAAAGAGGAGGAGATGGAAGAGGCCACAGGAACCTCCTGTGTATTCATGGAGATCTTTGCCCCCCTGTGACAGCAGAAAGCATGAACAGAGTCACAGGATCAGCAAGTTTGGGAAAGGTCTCCAAGCTCCTAAAGTCCAAGCTTAGGCTGAGCACCCCAACACCAGTAAACCCAGCACTGAGTGCCATGTCCAGCCATTCTTCAGACTCCTCCAGGGATGGGGACCCCACCACTTCCCTGAGCAGCCCTGTCCAATGCTTAACTACATTTCCAGGGAAGAAATCCTTCCTAACCCCTGACCTGAACCTCCCCTGGTACAGCTTGGGGCTGTTTCCTCTTGTCACTTGTTCCCTGGGAGGAGAGACCAAGGCACAATGTCCTGCCAGGGAGTGGAAGACAGCAGGAAGGTCTCCCATGAGATGTCTCTACCCCAGACTAAACAACCCCAGGATTTATGGTCCAGGTCTTCACAGGAGTTTTGTCCCAGACCCCTCCTCAGCTTTGCTGCCCTTCTCAGGAGATGCTCCAACCCTCCAATGCTCTTCTTGCTGTGAGGGTTGCTCCAATCTCTGATCTGGCACAGCAGCCTGTAATCAAATGGCATGAACCTCTAAGCAAGATGGGATCAGGGCTCAGGGTGTGATTGTAAGACAGTGATTAAAGGGGTGTGTTGAGCTGGCCAAGGCTGGGTCCCAGCCAGGTGTGCCAGCAGGGGATGCTGAGCTGCTCCCAGCCCAGCTGGGTTGGTACCCAGTCACCAGGGAGTTATGTGAGGACAACCTCCAGCAGGAGCTCAGAGCAAGGCTTGAGCTCACCCTGATGCCTTGGAGGGGCTGCCTAGAACAGAGGCTAGGCAAGATTAAGAGAATAAAAGTGGGTATTTATTAAAGGCCTTCAGCAGGGACACCCTGGGCAGTCAAAGCCTCTGAGGGGCTACACACAGGCTGGACAATGGCAATGAGTTTTTCATACAGATATAAGTTTGGTCTATTTGCATATCAGGGGTTAATTCTGCAATTACAGCTCCAGGTAATGAAGACATTTACCCACAGTTTGCTCCCCCCAAATTCACTTCTGTTTATACTTTTCTAGGCCTGAGGCTGTGGTGTGTCCTTGATCTCAGGTCCAGAGGAATTGTTTTGTCTGACCAAAATGTGAAGACAGTAACCAACACTTTATATGGAGTTTAGAGCTATGCACTAATGCAGCACAGGATTTGCAAAACAGAAAAGCTAAAATCCTAAGGCATCAACCCCTCTGAATGCTGAGACATCCCTGCCACCAAACCCCACTGAACACACTCCCATCCGTATTTCCCTGCCTTCCCTGCTGCAGAAAAACCCTGCACACAGGCACCCAGTGCACAGCAGTGCCCACCCTGAGAGACTTGTTCTCACACAATATTTGCTGTGTTGTTCCATTGTTCTGGTTTGGTTTTTTTTCTTTTCCCCTGCAGAAATCACTTGACTGCTGAAAAGTCACCGGAGTTTTTCCTCCACTTCCCCCTCGCAGCAGCAAGGGCACGGTGAAGCCGATGGAAAATTGCTTTGGTACCTTGAACTGTAAATGATGCTGTTTTCATGATTCATCAAATCCTCCTGAAGCAGAGGTGGCGTGTCAGTAAGGCTAGGCAAAGTTTAGAACATAATAGGGCCCAAGAGGTGAGAGCCTTGTCTTTCATTGCAGTGGTGCATCTTTGAAGTGACTGCTGGAAATAATTAGGTTCCTTGATTTCCATTGCCATTTGGTGCTCTTCACACTAATCAGAGGAACAGCACATTTGCATGAACTGGAGGGAATAAAAGTATTTTTTATTGGAATGAGCCCACAACAAAGAGAGAAGTCTCTTGGCTTTGGAATTCGTTGTCCCTGCAGTTCTGCGCTGCACTTCATGTCTGGCCAAAAATGAGGTGAAAAATGTATATTTAATATTTATTAAAGAGACTCAGATCTTTATAATCTTTAAACTTTGGTCCTGCTAAATATTCCAAACTCTTTTTATTTATTAATAAATCTTTCATTCTGTCTTTTCCAAAACCTGAATGAAGCTCTCAGGTCATGCAGCCTGGGAGATGATTCACAGAGGGGAAATTGAATAAAATCTGATTTCTAATCACTTTGTAGAATTTTTTCAGGACTTTAGGGGTCCAGTGTTTAAAGAAGGTAGTGGGAGTTGTGATGTCTGACCTTTCCCATCCAAACCCAGCATTAATTTATAGTTCTTTTGTGATCCTGAGCACATCAGCTTCACCTCTCTGTATCTCATTTTATCTATATGTAAAATTAGAAGAGTAAAAATATGACCCCATTCTACAAAGGTGTAACAGGTCTTAATAAATTCCTGATATTAAACTGCTGTGAAGGCTTTGCTTTATGAAATGCAGGCAGTGTTTTCAAAAGAGCTCAGGTCCTATTTAGACACCTCTGCAAGAACCTGGGGCACTGAGGATGTTTTATGTCCTGAATCTTTGCAAATATGTGGTTATGAGAACCTCAGTGCTCTCTGTGGGACCCTGAGCTCCTAAAGCAGCCCAGATTTTACTTAGATGCCAAAAGTGAATGGAGGCTTTTTGCAAGGGAGCTCTGCTTCCCATCCAGGTCTCCTTCTCCTTCATCACACTTTGCTCTGAATGTGGATGGAGGAAAAAAATGCCAGTATCTGTGGACTCAGATATTTAATCATGGAAATCTAGGGCAGCTCCACTGGAATTCATGTTTTCTGCAAATTTTTATTGAGCTAATGGAGAAGGTATCTGCCTTCACTTGCACAAGGTGGAGGAAAGTCTTCCAGTGATCTATAATTGCAGGATGAAGGGGGCAAAGTAGAGGGGTTAGAGCTCAGAGGTTTACAAACACTCAAGAATATGAAGAATACAAGGAAAAATGTTATTTTTCAGGAGGCAAATGTAAAGGGATGTTTTAAACCAAGAAATACCACGTCAACACGTTGTATGACCCATGACAAGTGAGTGCTTGCCCTTGTAGAGCCATGAGACACATGAACATAGAATAGACTCAAAACAGAACCAGACATGTCACTGTTTGAACATGGGATCCATCCCCCCTTGCTTTACTGATGTAAAAATTTGCAGTTTCACCTTGCCCAGTTTCCTCAACTTCCTCAATATTCAAGGGAGGGGAGGCAGCTTCCCTGGGAGAGGTTTATAAAACAGGATGAGCAACACTTTAGAGATGTCTATCCATCTTTATGTTAATAATAAAACGAGCCTGGAAGCTACCTTTAGCAATTCACATAAATTCAGATTACTGAGGTGAAACACGTTGCATGTTAACTGTAGCAATAGTGATCCTGGGGACAGGCAGAATTACAGCAGCTGCTGTCACCAAATCCATGTGCTACAACTTGCTCTGAGTGGCCAAGTTTTAAGTTCATTTAAACCTTATTCTGTGATGTTTCTTTAAGGAAAAAAAACCAAAAAAAAGCCCTTTTTATGTCCACAGTTGATTTCTTATCAGGTTTACAGGCAATTATCTCATCTCCAGACCAATTAAGTGCAGTGATGACTGGAGGGGAGCCTGTATGGCTGCCTGAAATCACCTATTTATGACTTAAGATATCTCCTTGCAAGTTCAGCTCCATCCACAGCTGACCCAAAGATAATGTATCACTCACAGCTCCAACTCTCCTGGTGCAGATGGATTTCAGGGAGAACAAGTTCAGCCCACACTGGAGTCATTTTTCAGCATTTCATTGTGGGAATTCAGAGGATTTTTCCCTCCTTCACCTTTATTTTTGAGGAAGGGAATCTCTGTGCAGAGGCTGTTGCTTTCTGCTTGTAATGAAGATGTGCTCAGGTGTGAATGTCTGTGCTCTGCTGGCTGTTCTTCAAAACTTGTCAAGTCTTTATAAAAGTAACACATCCCTTCCCAAATCCTCCAAAGAACAAGTGTGCCTTGCCCCAAGAGCCACACTGGAAGAAGAGTTAATTCACTTTAGAAATCTATCTGGAATAATAATAATAATAATAATAATAATAATAATAATAATAATTCTTCAAGAGAGGAAAATCCTATACAAAACACAAGCTCCTCTTTCCCTGTTCAGGGAGGGAAAAAAGGGCATTGCTCCAGACCTTATTTCACAGGGATTTGTTTTACTTCCATCCCAAGTTGCCAGACTCATGCAGTGCCACTGAAATTTTAGGAGCATTGAAGTTGTTGCTGGTGAACTGCATGGGGCTGTCTTGAAAACAAGGTCCATTCCCTGAGCAGCCTGAGGCAGGGAGGAAGCCCTCTCCTACTATTTTTTTGTTTTTCTCTGAAGGCAAAATAAAAAAACTTAAGTGAAAATAGAACAAAGCCCATGAAGGTGGCTCTGCATTTTTGTTTGGAAACAAAGCATTTGTAAAGTTTTGCTTTGACATCCTTAGATCTTAGTTACAATTTTTTTTTCAACTTTTTAAATGCAGCACATGTAGCTAAATTCAAAGCACAGTGGGAAAGAGCCATAAGCTCGAATCCTAGGGGTTGCAGTTTCCAGTAAACATTTCTTTTCCTGCCATCAATGGAAGGCTTCCATGGCCAGATTTAACCTGGGGCTCCTCACTGGCAATCAAGTCCTTTTGGTCTCTGTGAGCCAATTCCCCAATTATTCACCATTTGGAATTGAGGAGGGGAAAACAGAGTAACTTTCTTAATTAAGCAGGCAAATCCTCATGACCTGGGCAGGTGCTGGGGTGCTTCTTTAGGACACCTGCAGTGTGTCTTCAGTAGATTTATGAGTTACAAAGCTGACTTTCAGCTGTTAAGGAATGCAGTTTGATTTATCAGGGTGGGTGATTTCCTTATCCCAGGGAATCTCTTTTCCTTACAGGTGGTTTTTCTCTTTACAGGTAATGTTTTTCTGCTTTAAGACAAATTGTTGAAGACTCTGTTACAAATCCCAGGGGAGAAAGGCATTATCAAGGTGGGGCTGAAAATCATTCCAAGATTTTCAATATCTCCATCAGACTCTGAACCTGTCCCAGGTAGCAGCAAACTGTGGTTGACAGCAAAAGTGATTTTGACTCTTTGTGAATGGAAGCTGAGTTTTTATATTCCCTGTTAGAAGCACAGAATCCCAGAATGGTTTGGGTTGGAAGAGACCTTAAAGATCATCTTGTTCCAAATCCCTGCCCTGGCAGGGACACCTCCCACTGTCCCAGGCTGCTCCCAGCCCCATCCAGCCTGGCCTTGGGCACTTCCAGGGATCCAGGGGCAGCCCCAGCTGCTCTGGGCACCCTGTGCCAGGGCCTCACACCCTCCCAGGGGAGAATTCCTTCTCAATATCCAACCTAAATATTCCCTCTGTCAGTCTGAAGCCACTCCTGTGAGGTCTCCACACAACCTTCTCCAGGCTGAACAGCCCCAGCTCACTCAGCCTGTGCAAGCAGATGATTTAATACTGGTTGCTAAAAGAGGCTCAGAAGATGAGGTTCTGACTCAGCACCTTACTGAGCTCAGCTGTCTGAACAAGCCAGGGTCTCTGGACACATGCTGCTGTGGGAATTTTGGGCTAAATGTTCTGTTCCTTTGCAACAGTGAGGATGCTCCCATGTGGTTTGAATTTGGGATCTCGCATCTTCTAGTGGAACAGAAGAGACAAAGGAAAAAGGACCAAAAGCTCTTTTCTGCCCCTCAACTATTTTGGGGGAAAATTTGGATCCAAGCTGCTGCACATAGCTTCCATACATTCCACAAGCAGAGAATACAGCTGTTTTTAGCTGATGAGGAGTACTTAAAGGCAGCAAGGCAATTGTGCAGAGTGCTTCCTCAGGGAGAACAAGGGGTCACTCACTCCTGTGACCTCACTGAGGTTCCACAGCCGAGGTTTCCCCATTCCAGGGCTGTGAGAGTGCCCAGCATGGATCACAGAGAGAGCTGAAGGGCAGTGGGCTCTTTCCACCAGGAATGTGCTCAGCTGAGGGCAGGCTCTCAATGTGACCTGTGTGTCTTCCTTCCCCCAGCTCTGAATTTCCTCCTCAAATCTGCTCCACGGAATGAGCAGTGCCACTGCTTCCCAGTGGGGAATGGAGACATGGGGACCCTGCTTGCCTGGTCTAAAATCCTAACTGTGGATTCAGGGGCACTGGAGGTGTCAGCAGCTGAACAAGGAATTGATCACAGGGCTTCTGATAGCACCCTGATGATTAGAATAGCTGGCTTTATCTGCAAAGAGGTGTAATTCCACTCTTTTTTACCCAGCTTTTTGTCTGCTTTGCCTTCTGAGGCAGCAGGCTCTATTGAAGAGGTACCATCTGATATTTTATATAGCACTTAGCAAAATGTAGTCCCAATCTGACTGAGCCTCTGGGCATTACCATAATCAGCGCATTAGGGGTCATTTTTTCAGGCAGAGATTTGAAAATAACTTTGAGGAGTCTCTTCTAATGAAAGTTTTTTGTTTGCTGCTCTCTGGAGAGGAGATGGAGAGGGGGATTTCCGTTCTCTCTCTCTCTCTCCCACACAGAGCTGCACATCTATATTAAATCTTGAGGAAGATGTAAGTCCCCAGCTCCCCCAAAAGAAGTAGAGCATTCTGGGTGTTTTGGAGGAGGGAAAAAAAAATTATGTTTTGAAAGAGCCAAGATATTTAGCTTTGAAAATTAGCTACTCAGCAGGCCAGCATTAAAATTAATTTAATGGAGTGTAAATTAACATACTTGACACTTTTTTGATCATTTTTCATAGACAGTGCTGACCGATGGAAACAAAAGCTTTTTCTCCCATGAGATCAGGACAAGAAAATTCACAAATTTACCATTCCCACACCATGGGGTGCTTTTCTCTTCAGGAGTCAAAGTAGTTCATCAAGTGTAAGTCTTTAAATATTAAGCATTGGCATTTGCTTTTGCATATGATAAAGTGATGTTTTAGTGGGGGACTTGGCAGTGCTGCTTAATGGATGGACTTGACAATCTTAGAGGACTTTTCCAACCTAAACCATTCTGTAAATCTGTGACTTTAAAAAAAAAAAAAGTTTCATTCACTAACAATGAAAGGTGTAAAAAATTTCCCTTTCAAATAATCTGTGAAAGTTAATTAAGTTCACTCTGAGTTTATGGCAAGGATTCTCTAAAAAGCACAGGGGGATATTTATAACCTTGCCCAAAAATGCCGCATAGTGAAACTTTTGATATGTTGATAAGTGATAAGAATGTCATTTGAGGTTTATTTTTTTAATAATATTTTAATTGTCATTGTAAAATGCCTCATAGTTGGGACAGATTAAATTACCACAGAACCCATTACTGAAATTCATAACCCCCCATAAATGTAAAGTGTTTGCTGCTGTGCCATAAATAACCACTCTCATTCCAGGAAAATGAGGTGCAGGAAATAAATTAACAAAATCCAAACACACAGGACATTAGGTTACAACAATTTGCTGTAGAGGAGGCTGATGGGAACACAGCAGAGCTCAGAGGAGAGGCAAATTCAATGTTTAATTATGGCCTCAGCAAATCATGCCCCCTCTGTGTGTTTTGCCATATTGACGTGTTTCAAAGATTATTTCACAGCCCAGTTCAATAGCTCTGGTAAAGCATGTGCATTTCAGATGTCATTATACTTGAAAAGGTCTGAAGAGCCCAATATTTCTCCAAAGATGTGGAGGATCCACTCATGGTTAAATGAAAGGAGGTAAATCAATTTTTGTTAGTCTCACTCAAAAAGCTCTGGATCTCATTTTCCATCCTTTGCACCCTTGGTGGTCAGTTCAACTTGTGCTTTGTGGAAGAGAAAATACAGTGAATATTCCAGAGCTTTCTGTCAGCTGAAATGGCCACAAGGTTCTGACCTCTGGCAGGTTTGATCTTTTAGCTGGAGCGTGCCATCAGCCTGGAAAAGGAACCAGGCTGCAACAATTCCTGTTGGAAAGAAGATGGGAAGGCTGGGAGGGACAGAGTTGGTGGGAAAAGGAGATTTTAAACTACTTAATTGAGATAGAGAAATGGCATCTGTAGTCAACATATTGAACTGATAAACAATGCAGCTGCTACAGATTTCACACAGAGAAGTAAATGCCATGGCCATATGCAATTCATTACCTGGGATAATTGGGGAATTACAAAAAAAAAAAAAAAAAAAAAAAAGGAAAGAAATTGTAGGAAAAGGAGACAAATTGGATCACCAGACAGAATCTGTGTCTGTGAGCTGCACATCTGGCCTGGCCCAGACTGCACAAGAGAGCCCCAGCTCTCACTTCTGGCCAAGGCAAGAAGGCACCACCAGCGCCTTTCCTGATCCAGGATAATGCTGTGGGCACTGGTGATACCTTGTTTATGTTTTCTTGGGGACAAAAACCCAACACACACACACACACTAAAAAAAAAGACAAGAAAATGAAGGGAAATTAATTTTCAAACACTGGTTCTAGGTGTGTATCCTCAGCCAGTTTTTCAGCCAGGTCCCTCTCTGCTGACCCAAAGTTAAATCCCACTATGCCAAAGCAATATGAGGCCTCTCTACAGGAATATTTTGATTACAATGCAGCCCCCAAAATGCAGCTTGTTGCTGGTTTTGAAGCTGGAATAGATTCTAGAGCCAATCACAGGCACTGAAGGCACTTTGGAGGATGGAGGGGCTCAGGGATGGAACATTTCTGCTCTGCAGCCAATTACCACCTGAACTCACCAAGATGGTCTCCCTTACACATTTAACAAAACCAGCAGGAGCTCACCTTGAAGGTACTCCAGATACACTCCTGCAGACATGAAATGAAACTAAAGACTCCTTATTAATTGGTTGAAAACCCAGCGACAGCTGCTGAAAAATAAAAAGTTACGAAAACTCTCAGCTTTTCAATAGGGTTTCATGTTAGTACTGTAAATTAATGTAAATGTCACTTTAAAAGAGAATACGGAATAGAAACCTAATAAAGCAGCACAGCTCTGCAGGGGTGGTGAGTAAATTGAGGGAATATTTGATTAGATTTCAAATGCTGCTCTTTAATTTGTATGCTCTCACTTATTTCCCCCCGCCCCTCCCCACGCTTTTCTCATCTATTATATCTGCTGGCACGCAGTGAATTTTGCAGTGTACTTAAAAGGTCTCTCTCTTTGCTGGATGATAACCCACATTAGCTTGGACCCATGTGGGGATGACTTCCTCCAGCCTGTGCTGCAGCAGCAGCTGGGGAGACACGAACAGCATGAATTCCCTCTCAGGGTGCTGTGCCTGTGACACCAGCAATGGGATCCTGGTCACCCCCATACCCTTCATGAGCTGAGAATAAGTGAAGGAATGCAGCTCAACAGCCTTGAGTCACATCCTGTGATGGAAAGGCAGGTTCTCCTTTTGGCTCCCTCTGTGCAGCAGAGCCAGGCTGAGATGAAGTAAACTGAGAGCTCTCAGGGTGAGCCGTGTTGGCAGAGACCTGCAATCCCAGGAACAGGTGCTTCTGGATTGAATCAAAGAGTTTCAGCAAAATGGAATCGAGAGAGGTCATGAAAGCTCCCATGTGCTGCTCCTAACTCGCAGTGCAGGCACCCAGTGAGTCAGGAATTGGGGCCCCTTCCAACCATGGATATTCCATGAATCCCTGGCTCTGATGGTGCCAGGAACCAAGACAGTCTGCAGCTCATGTCCCCAGTTTGTGAGAACTCAGCGCACCTCTCCTGATGTCCAGAGCTACCGAGAGAACCCTTAAAGAGCTCAAGAGCCTTAAGATGTTGCCAAAAGTACCTAGTAGCTCGACTTTGACCCTACAAGAGATGTACCACCTGTATGTAGAGATATAAGAATCACTGGTGTTTAAAAGATATAGAAATAGCACAATTACTAGTCAAAGCACAGATTTTAAAATTTTAGTACAAAGAGATTAGAAAAACAAGATGGAGAGAGTTAGAGCCTGCCACATAGTTCTTCCTCCTTCTTCATGTCTTCCATTTTCTGTGTGACGTAAGTATTTTTGATAAGTTCTTAGTAAAAGTACACTTGGTAATAAAAATGATAAGTATTGGGGACAAAAGATAAATATAGTTTACATAGTCTTTGTTATAAAAAGATGCGACCGCCCTGTGGAAAATCAGAGTGCATTTAGCTGCCTTGCTAGTCAGACCCCAGCTAAGCAAAAAGAAAATCTTTGTAGATAAGAAATAATAAACAACCTTGAAGACCAAACCTGAGAGTCCAGCCTTGTCCTTTAGAGCCCGGGGAGCGAGCCCATCTCACCCTTGTCTGGGCAGAGACAGACAACAGCCGGCCCAGACACCAGTTTATCAACTGCACAGGCCTGGGACATCCCCTGGTCTCTTTTCCTGACCACCAAAACTTAGCAGTGATTTGGGACCCGCTGGGATAACAGTGCCAAGATATGACTGCAAGGCACAACTCCTGGTGCAGCACATTTTCCTGCTTTTAACAGCTCACGTCCTGGCAGAAAGCTCTGCTCTGCTTAGGAACAGCTCCCGTGTAGCAGAGATAATGGTCTGAAATCTCTATGGCCTTTATCCACCTCTCTTCCCCTCAGTGAAGTGCTGTTGTGGGCTGGCTGTGGCTGCAGACTGGTCACATCTGAGCTGATGGGGCTCTTATCTTCTTTCCCGGAGCTTTGGCCAGACTTGCAGAACAAACACGCTCAAAGGCTCTTCTGTCTCAGCCAGAGAGTTATCTTGGCATTGCTGGGCCTTTGCTGCTCTCTTCTCAGGTGGCATCAGTCATGTCCTTGTGGTTTGAAGGCAGAAATGAGCTCCTTCATCCTTACACGTATTATTCCTTGAGTTGAGCAAAGATTGACCTCTCCGTGTCCTTTCTATTCCCCTGCTGCTTAAGAGACTGGCAGGAAGTGATGGACTCTGTGCTTTGCTCTTGGAGATCTGAGGGCTGGTCGTGGTGTGTCTGTCAGCCTGAGCCCTCTGTGTTCAGATAAGAATGCTGACAGCAACAGGCTTGTGTTCCTCAGTTCCCCAACTTGTAACATTTCCAACACTTTCAAATCCATCCCTTCCAGGAAGCCAGGAAGCAGTGGGACAGTGGAGGTGAGGCTAGACAAAGTGAGGATTTTAGCAGTGTTTCATTATTCCTTACTAATTTCTGCAGGCAGCACAAGGCAGTGAAGCAGCCGGGAAGAGTTCCTTCAAAATCAGGAGTCTGAAGTAGCTAAAGGTGCATCCTGATGGGTGGGAAAGCAAACAGAGGAGAAGGGAACTCCCATCAGGAAAATACCCAGCCTGAATGAGGCAAGCACACTCCCCTCCCTCTCTGCAGGGCAGTGCCTCTGTGGGATTTTAGTTTTAGTGTTTGCCCCTGCTGCTGTCTGAAGTGCCTTGGGGCAGAGAAGAATGACAAGCAACATAAATTAATGAAGCAGGGGCTCTGTTCTGCTTGAGTGGGAGAAGAGCTGGGAGCAGGGAACGGGACTGCTGCTGCAATGCAAAGTTTGGCCACATGACACATCAGTTTTGCCTTATCAGGCTGCTCTAAGAGCTGTGATAAGACAGTGATTCAGCTGAGGGAAGATGAGGCTGACACTTTCCTTATGTCCCTACTCACCTAAAGGAAATCAGAGTCATTGGACACTGCCAGGTGATCTGGCTTTGTCCAGACATTACCAAAATTGCTAAAATGGCCAATTCCCTGCTAAAACCCTTCCTGTGAGAGCTACACGTTCTTCCCCCAATGTTGGGTGGATTTGGTGGCGTAGCCATTTGGCCATGACTCACTGTTTTACAGATCCTGTTGCAAAGCTAAATTTATAGCAAATGAGAAAAGGTCAGGACTTTCAGCAGAAACAGACCCAAGAGAAAACTTCTAATGAGTTTTTCTTGGAGATCATCAAACTGCCAAAGAAAATCTCCCAAAAAAATCAACCGCAAAGGCAAAACTTGGCTTTCCTTTGATGTTCTCCTCTACACAGTCATTTTGAGCAGTCCCAAAAATCTAAAAGGGAAGATCACAGGAATGCAATATTCTGCTCCTCTTCCCTCCCATCTCAAAGGATGGAGATGCCTTTGAAGGACACCTGCACCCTTGCAGGAGTTTGTAAAAAACACAGTGTTGGGCAAAAGTGTAAATACCTCCCCAGCTTGGCGCTGTGATGGCAGAGAAGGACTTTGGGAAGGCTCCTTGTCTTTTGTGCACACAGAATTCCCTGGAGCCCCAGGAAACCCTCCTTGATGGGACACACAATGCAGTTCTGTGGCACCAGAGTGCCTGGGTCCTCTTTTATGGCTCCTGATTAATTTAAATTTCCTAACCCTGGCCAGGATGAATCACAGTCACATTGTGAATAAAGTCACAGCCTCTAATTCCAGCCTTCCTCCATTCACCCCTTCCAAAATTCCTTGTCTCACACTGAAGATGATCTCTGCCCTCTTCTCCCCCAGCTGTTATTTCCAAGGGTTGGACACTCATTCTCTTATCTCCTTCTCCCTTTGGTGTTCTCCAAAACTCATCAATCAATCCCAAGTGTTGCAACAGCCAGTGGGAAGCCTCTAACCTTGTTGTCATTGAGTTGAATAATGCAAATATTAATGAGTGGAAAACTCATTAGGAGCATTCTCACTGACAATCCACTTCTGCTGTAAAACCAGGTGGCTCCTGCTACAAACAGGAGAAAAATGAGGGAGATTTTAATTCTGGCTCCACTGGAAAGCTTACATCAGCTCCACAGCCTAGGGATTGTGTCATCCATGTGACCATATTTTTAAGAGTGATGCTCTGCTTGCATGTTCCAGACAATATGTTTTGAAACTTATTAATCAGGAAATGTCCAATCTCTTTATGCTGAAGCATCAGTAAAACAATTACTTCGAGGCTAAACGAGGTCCACTGAAGAATCACTTGATTAAAGTGAGAATTTGCAATAAATAAATACATCAAATATTTCATTATTGATGCTCCAGGGGGAAAACAACTCTGATTAAGTCAAAGAAGGGGAAAAATATTTAAATTTGAGTAAGTATGATGGACTGGCTACTGTGTTGGTGTGAATCAACGTAACTCAAACAAATTCACTGGCTCTGTGACAGCTTGAGTGAGCTGAGTGTTAGACAGAGTGTATCACTTCTCAGTGGGGATAAAGGAATTGTCTTAAAGGGAGGAAAATTCTTGTGTGCCATCCATTGCTCTGATACCTCCTTGCTGAGCTCCTTTCTGGAGAATCCCTCCACACTCCTCTTGTTCAGGTACCTACCTTTAATCCAGGGCTCATGAGGTTTACAGGTACCAAAAAAGCCTGGGACTCCTAATGAATCACAGTCAGGAAATGTCATTTCTTGAAAGTTGATGCCCAGGTGCCATGGATCCTGCAGAACAGCAGAAGGATGTTCAATTTCTTATTAACACTGTAAGGAAGAGATAAGGAGCAATGAGTAAGCACAAACATTTATTTAAGTGAGGAGCTGAGGTGGATACTGTGAACAGAAAAAAGCCAGAATGTTTCACAAGATGAAGGGTGTACATTTCCAAGCTTGGAAGTTTTCAGTCTCTGAATCCAAGTCCAGAGACCAAATACATTGTGACTCAAATAATTTGGGTGTTGGGCACCCACATTGTCCTTTTCTAGTTGTCACACACATGGAATTCAGTGGAATTCACAGGGGGAATTCAGAGTACTACAGCATCAGAGAGATGTAGAAGTTACAGAGTTTAATGGTTTGCTTGTGTCCTGCCAAAAATAATAAAAAATAAAAAAAATAAAAAGTCACACTGTCTCTGCAAGCTCTGGGTTGCCTTCTGACTCTGTCTGCTTTTGGGGACAAAGAATGGGTCTCACAAGGTTTTGTGTTGTGTCTGGCACAGTGGGGTCTCGATCTTGATTGGAACCTCTTGCCAGAGATCACAGCAGAAGCAGCAAAATACAGGCAGGAAAAACTGGGGAATGTGATGAGAGGGTACAACAGCACAGGGAATCCTGATGCAAGGCAGCAGGGCATCTGTGGGATGGGGGAGCAACACTTTCAGGCTGTATTTCTGCAGTCAGCAAATTTGGAACCTCTTTTTTTTACCTTTCCTTGTTGTGGAAGTGCATCACTGTCCAAAAAATTGTGCTAAATCAAAGTATTGGGCCTTCATACAGCAATGGTACTGCATTAAAGAAAAGACAAGTGTATCTTAAGGCATTAAGTGTATGAAAATCAAGCAGTGTTCACAGCTACCAGTAAAAACCCCCACAAAATATCACAAAAGGGTTTCAATAAATTCAGTTTTTCATTTCAACAGAGCTAACCTCAAAGTGGCTAAATACCCACATATTATTAAGACAGGGGTTTCTTCCCCTACAAAAAAAATTCAAAAAGAAAGTCTCATCATTTTCTGAGAAGAATCTTGAAAAATTTTATTCGTAAGGGTATTTTCATAGAAAATGTTTTAATCTTTTATAATTAGGGAATAGAATGAGAATGCCTCTTCCCCCATAATGAACAGCAGTGTTCTCCATGGCAGAAAAACTTAAAGTGCAATACTGATGTTCTCTATAAGGTACCTAGGGCACATAAATAGGCCTTGGATTCACTGCAATAATTTTATGTGCTGCTCACCAAATTAACTAATTATTTCTTTTGTATTTTTCACAAAGTAGAGGTGTATAACATTCATACTTTTGGTTGGAAGCAATTCAATTTTTTACCAGTTACATGGTGGGGAGAAGCAGCCAGGAAACTCAAACTGGAGGTGCCATGTGAAAAGGAGTAATGGTTTAAAGTTTTTTTTCCCATGATTTTTCCCTTAGGAGGATAAATATGAGAAAGAACTTCTGGTGGAGTGTGTTGAGAGTTTTCAGATAAATAGGTTTCAGTTCAGGGAAAAGAAGTTGATATAAATTAGTAGCTGAACTTCTTCCCTGGAGAAAAGGGTGAATCTTAAAAGATCACTAGGAGTTTCCATTGCTATGTTTCAGCTTAAAAATCAAATAGAAGCAATTAAATTCTCTGTATACTTAATAGAATCACAGAACAAAACCTGAAAAAAACCCTACACATGTCTTTTAAAATTAGAACAAAGATATCTTCAAAATAAGGCAAAAGACCTTCCATTTGCACTCAGAAAAATCAGTTAGAGTCTTTTTCAGTCTAGCAGGGGAAACTTCACACAGTTGGTAACTGACACAGAAATGAATTAAGTGGATTTTTTTTTTTTTTAAGTATTCATTAATTACTAGAACATCTACCATGGGATTTGGAGAATTTGCTATTTCTCTCCAGCCTGGGTGTCTGTCTCAGAGCCACTCCAGCAGCACTGAGTCGTGTGTTTCAATACCTATCACTGGAGTAATCTTTACTCAATCCCTTCCTATCAATGGGAGCCATGAATCTTTGACATTTCCTGTCTCAGGCAAATAAGGGCAGAGTCTGTGGTTTGGAACATAACATCTGATGTCAGATCCAGTGGCTTGAGATACACTGAGCTATCTCATGAGGATAATGATTTTATACAGAAGCAAATTAGTCTGACAGCTGGCGTGGGGCTGTCGCCATAATGGCTCACAACCAATTACATATATTCTTCTCTGTATAAGCAATGCTTGCATACCATCAGTAAAGTGCCACACTAATGAAATAAAGCAGGAAAGAACAAAAAATAGCCCAGTCTCCAAAGTATGTGTCCCTGCCATGAAATGTTTGTTCCCTTCTGCTCCCTGGAGCTGCCCCATCTCCCGTCCATCCCAAGCAGAGCATGGAAATCACACCCAGGGATTTTCAGTGCTAGTGCCTCATCCTGGCCTTTCCTTATTGTAATGTGAGCAGAAGAAATCCTGTCCCATGGCAGGAGATTGGAATTCAGAGTAGGACTGAACTGCCCCTGACTCAAATGTGCCGATTCTGGCTTTATTCCAATGACTGCCTGCCAAGGCACTCAGGGGTTCCAGGTCTTCCCTGTGCCCCTTTGACTGGGCTGAGCCTTCCAGAGCTCTGTGGCTGTTGCCCCAGGCTGTGTTTCTATTTTATTTGTAATCCTTTGAAAGCAATAGCCATTTCTGGCAGATGAATTATATTCTGTCGAGAAGCAGCAGGGGATGGCTGGGACCGTCTCTCTCTCCCTCTCTCTCTGAATTCTAATTTAAAGAGAGGAAACAAGATTTCATTGAATTTTAACAAATTAACCATTAATCACTTATGAAAACCTCCTGATGAGGACATGGATTGCCTGGGTTATGAATGGGAACAGCTTCATTTTGCTGTGATTGTTCCACCAAGTTAATCCCCAGCTCTCCTCTTTACCTGTCGTGCTCCTCACCTTGCTCCCTGTCTCCCTCACTGCTGCCTGCTCTTGTCTTCTCTCCCCCACCTCCACCCAGCACAGACACCTTGCTCCCTCTTGTCCTCTTCCCTGGATGCACAGCCCCTGCTGAACCCATCTCTGAAACATTTTTGATGTCATGCTGAATATGGAAATTAAGGAAAAAACAAAGTCTTCCGCTGGCTGTGTGGTGTGAATATTTATGAGGAAGCCAGCAAGGAAGCTAAATAGGGGCTGTGAGGGAGCCAGCCAGTGAGGATGGCAGGGGATGGCAGCTGACAAGGGCTCATTCAGCAGCACATCCTTGGCTGCCAGCAGCATCCCAGAGAGTGGGGGCTGTGTGAGTGACAGAGCCGCAGCATCCTTGCCTGGGCAAGACAAAAAAACTAAGTCACAGCTGTTTCTCTGCTTCCTCTTTATTCCTCCCTTCCCCAGCTGATCAATTCCAGCTACAAAAATAATAATAAAAAAATCTTGGATGCCGTTCAGCTGCAGCAGACGATTAGGCCTTAAAAATCAATGTTTATGTTCAACAGGACTATAAACCGCAATGCTTCCCTCTGCTTCTCAAATCAGGACTGGAATCAGAAAAGCCCCTTGGCTCCTCACACAAGGGGTCAGGAGCGGTGCCATGGGAGGTGAAATTGTAAATCAGGGCTCTCTCCTGTGCTGTTTCTCCTTCTCAAGCACAATCCCACATTCAATAGCAGAGTCTTTCCCACAGGGAGACATCACCCAGCCAAAAGCACCCAAGGGCCCAGGGCATAGGTGACTGCCAGAAACCTGGTGGGGGCAGAGATCCTGTGAGTGTTTCCTTTGAGTCACACCCTGATGCAGATCTGAAAAATGCCATCTTTGGGGGTTTGCTGGCCTTAAGGATAAAGCAGACCTGGGAAGGAAACCGACCAGAAGCAGTGTTGGGCATGAGTAGAACAAAAGTCCTGAAGTGAATCATGGATCCTTTTGTTTGCCCTGGGCCCTGCAGAGCCCCTGCAAAGTGATTATCCTGACAGGTGAACTCTAGGGACAGGGTTATTGCTGCTGTCAAGCACAGGGTGCATGTGGAGCAAGGTGAGAAACTCTGCCTCTTCAAGCCACAGCTTTCTGTGCAACAAATCCTGATTCTGCCACAGAGATGCTAACGATTTCTAACTTACCTGCTGTCTGAATTCAATAGAAAATAAAGCAACTTTTTGATTGTGGGGTGTGCAAATCCCACATATGACTGAGCCGTGCTGTTTTCCTAAATAACACCAAAATTCCTCTCCCTGGTCCTCATGCCATCACTTTTAAGTGTCCTGAGGATGGCAGATCCTCCCAGAAAATGTCGTAAATGATCTAGCAATCAACTGCCCAAGGAATGGGTGGTGATGAGAATCAGTGTCCCCCATCCAAACTGCATTCAAACCATACCCAAATACAGGCCAGGCTGTTAAATGTTTGCCCTGCTAGACACTCATTCCTCACCCCACTGCAGCCACACAGAGCTGTCTACTTCTTCAGTGAATTTTCCTAGCCCACACCCAGCATCTTCCCCATCCAGTATTTTTTGTCAGTTCCCCTTCAGAGCAGTCTGGACTGACCCTTCTTGTGTCCACCTGCAAATGTTTGTAAAGATATAGGACCGGGGGGATCCCTCCTTAATTAGAGCCTCTTCCCATTGATGCTTGATCCTATAACCTTGTCTGACAGAGCTGGGAACTCTCTGCACTTCTAGACTCGTCCTGTGGGTTGGAAATTACCTGCTCCATCTGGGTAATCCTCTCAATCCTTCCCCCTGCACACACATTTCTGGTTGTAGAGTTGGTGTTTTCTGCTGCTTTGCACCCTTTCCCACCAAAGCTTCTGGAGAGGAACACAAAACCTGCAAGGAGTCACAGGGCAATGGATGGACTTGATGGCAGAAAAGTGAGACAGGAAATAAAAAGGCAAGAGGGTGAATTTAATGATGTGGATGAAAATACCAATGTATAAATCCTGTGGGAAAGCGTGCTGGAATAAATCACCAGTGCCATAAGAAAAAGGGTTCTTCTGCCTGGCATTGTAGCAAATAAGATGTCTGAAACATGCAATATAGGAGGCTTCTAAATTAAAATTGATTGGGCCATCCATCTCCATTGATAAATGGCACTGAAATCCTATAGGCAACCGAGGCAAAATCATCCTAAGGACACTCCTAAATTTTGTGTCTTTGCTCATCCTCCAGTTCCTGTGAACATTTATATGACTTGTATGGGCAAAAAAACCCCTGAAAATAAAAATCAGAGTTTTCTTATTTCCAGGGGAGCTCAGGTATGGCTGCAACATTAGACAAAAGACCCGAATATCTCTGTTTTCCCAGATGTACTTCTTGGTTATTAGTCATGATTAGTCATTTTCTCAGTCATTAAGTCACTTTAAAGATCTTTCCTCAATCCTAGATTGTATTAAATCTCCACTTATTTACTCATTTCAATCCATCAATCATTTCAAGAGTGAGAAGTTAAAAAAAAATTGAGAAGAGCAGAATGTTTGTTCCAGGTTTGTATTCAGTTAAATGAGTAAATCTACACCAAAAGTATTTTACATGATATGTTAAATGTCTGAGTTAATGTTGTTTGCATGTCCAGAAGAACAAAGGTCCATTAAAAAAGATTTCTGGGGGAACTACAGCTAAGTGAGATGACCACTAATGTACAAAGTAATTTAAAACTCAGTATTTTACTTCATTATCACTGATGAATAAATACAAAGAGCAGCCTCTAAAACATTTTTAATCCTGGAAGCAGCAGGCAATGAATAGAAGCTTTCTCATGATCATTTGTGAAACTACAGATAAATAGGCAAGCAGTTTCCCAGGTAGACCATAAGTCAGTAAAATATATTAATGCATATATTAATATATCTGTACAGGGCTGCAGAAATGGTGCAACATCCTGACAGTGCCCCAGTGCTCCTGGACATGTCTGCAGCAGCAAGCCCAAGCAGGGCAGCTCAGAAGAGGCCATTATTTAAATAGCTGTCTCATTTCGTGTAATTTCGAGTTCAATGGTGCGGCAATTCTGCAGTATTAGATGTGCTGAATGATTATTAAAATCACACCTATTCAAGATTAACTATGAATTAATTATGAGAGGAATTCAGAAATTCAGATACCTTCTGAGATAGACTCAGGGGCAAGGGTAGGGTAAGTGTCAAAATCTGGCACAGGCTTAACCTGATGTGAATCTTTCAAAGCTTACGTTCCTCTTCATCTCAGCAGCTCTACAGGACAGGGGATTTCTTGCACCCCAATTGTGAATGAGGGCCACACCTCATAGTAATGACATATTCTCTGAACAGAGGGAGACATGGTTCCCCCAGGAAAATCCTGGGAAGAGGTGGGAATCTTAGAGGAAAAGAATTCAAGCAATAATTATCTCTCGTTCTGCAACCATTGTTTACAGACCTGGTTCTCCAGAGTGTGTTATTCATTGTTCACCAAGAGTGTGAGAGAAGATTCCTAAAGGCCAACCAGGTCTTAGGTCCACCACTGTTTCTATAAAAACTGTAGATTTCTAATAATAAAGTGTCTTTTCATGCCTTCTGCTGATGGAGTCTCTGTATCACCTTTAACTGCCCCCTGCAGTAATAACAGGCAGCAAGGCAGAGGAGCCCTGCCCTGGGGGTGTTATTTCTCTCCCTTGATGAGGAAGGGAGCCCTGATTAGCCTGGATGCAGAGAATGACACCTATCAAGTCACAGTGGGTGCCCACAGGGGAAATCTGAAGCATTCAATCCCTGAAGGACCTGACAGCTCAATCCCTGAAGGACCTAACAAGCTCATTGTGGGACAGAGACCTTGATGTCCCATCAAACCCAAATTTGCAGGGTAAATTGCAGAGAATTTAGAGAGAGTTCAGGTGTTGAGCTGAGACCAAATCACAGAGAGGCCTCAGCAGCTCAGCATCGTTCTGCAAGCAGCTCACCAGGCTCCCTCTGCTCCTCCTCCCTTCATCTCCCAGGTGTGCTGGGACTCCTGCTCTGCTGCCAGCTCCACACAGGTGTCACTGTCAGCAGGGTAAGGCAGATGGACAGGGGCAAAGGGTGGAACGGCTCCAGATGTGTCCAGGCACAGCAAAGAGAGAGAACAAATCAC
Organism: Fringilla coelebs; assembly: GCF_963513975.1. Classification (NCBI taxonomy): domain Eukaryota; kingdom Metazoa; phylum Chordata; class Aves; order Passeriformes; family Fringillidae; genus Fringilla; species Fringilla coelebs. Next base: position 5,771,233 of record NC_140047.1, on the reverse strand, counting down.
TCATGTTTGTCTCCAGAAGGCTGTAAGAAACTAAACATCAGCTCAGCTGGTCTCTGAATGTGAGGGACATCAGTCTTTTCTCATGAGGGAAAAGCTCCTTGGTGGCTCTGCACTGTGCTCTGGGGCTGGGGAGGGAAAGGGAAGCTGCAGGTGTTTGTGACATTTTGGTCACATTTCCTTGGCTGCTTGCAATAATTCAGCTCTACAGCTCCTCATGGACAGGGAGATGTCTGCTGAGTCTCCATTCTCTCCCAGTTTCTCAGCATGATAAAGGATGGAGTGAGCTCTGACAAGCAAAGGACAGTGGGTTAGAAGCTGCTGGAGACTCCTACCAGTGGCAGCTAAGCAATTCTGGAGAGATCTAAAGTGATGAAACCCTTTTGATGCTGACATCACCCCCAAAGTAGTTTCTGAAGTTGCAAGAACTCGAGGAGAGGAGGGTCACATTGTCAAAAAATCCCTATGGATTGAAGCTTAGACCTTTCCTTTGCCAAGAAAACTCAATAGCAGGGCTATTAAAATCTGGGGCTGCATTTCCTTGCTCTGCTAGGGAGCCAAGAAAGAAACCCCAGCTTTTTCAAAAACCAGAGTATTTATTTTTTAAGCCCAGTCTGAAAGCCACAGTGTGAGTGTGAGCTACCAGCAAGAGTGGGCAGTGCTCTGTGTTTGGTGCTCTGCCTGCCCCTGGTTGTGAACATTTCATTCACCACAAGGACAATCAAAGAGACATGGAAGAAACAAGTGCAGGGCACTCAGAGCTCTCATCTTGCCTCTTCAGTGGTGTTACTGAGCACATCTGGAGCCAGCTGTGATGTGCAGCTGTTCCTCAGGCAGGACACAGAGTCTTCTGTACCCCAGTCCTGTTGTACCTGCCCTGAGATACACGAGAGCCAGGCCAGACTTTGTCCATTAAAGAACATCTTCCAGCTGGCAGGAATTGAGGCTTGGACCCAGTGTGATATCCCCACCCTCACATGGGTGACCTCAGGAGAATCCAGCTGTGAGTTTTTCCATGGCTGTCCTTCTTCTTCTTGCCACCCTGGTCCTCCTCAGGAGTGTGGGGGGGTTTGTGGCAGCACAGAGATCTGCAAATCCACTGCAGGGGTGGCAGGATGGAGAGCAAGTATGATAAGGACACCTCCACGTGGCATTTTAAAGGAAAATGAGCCACACTGAGAGGCTGGCCCTAAGCAAAGGCCATCACACCAGAGACATGCAAGAACTCAAATTACATCCACTACTATTTTCTCTGGAATTATTTTTCCTTCTCCACTTGAGAAATGGCCCTGAAGGAAGCCCAGCTGGAGATGCATATACTGTATTTCCTCATTAGAGTTTGGCTGTCCCCTCCATCTCCTCCTCACTGTTTCAAAGTGTCTCCTAAGCAAAATGAGAAGCCACCAGTGTTCCAGTGAGTTCAGCATTTGGCAGAATGAGTTTGTTCATTGCTAATTAAAAGAAAAGATTTCTGAGGTGCTTTGCACTTTGGTTTATTAGTTTTCCTGTGTAATAGCAAATCGGAGCCCTTGTTACCTTGTCAGCAGAACTATTATTACCATTATTATTTTTATTATTATTATTTATTATTTACAGTACAACTTGTGACTCACTTCCTATGTTGGTGGATCTTTCACCATCTGTTAAAAAAATAATAGCAGTCATTTTCTGAAATATTATTCTAATCCAAATGTTAAAATAGAACCATATGAAGCCAATTAAATAGACTGTGTGTTGTTAATCTGAGTTACTTCAGCGCAGCTAAAAGAAAAAAAATTAAAAGGATTGAGATCATAAAGCAAAGAGGCAGACTTCAGAAATCTGCAAAGATTCTGCCACCATTCTCCTGGAATTTTAAATTTCAAGTGGAAAAATTTGTAAAAATGTCATCTTCCAAGCTAAGTTTAGGAGCCAGCTATGGATCCAAATCTGGATGCAAGATTGCAACTCCAGACCAGGCTTTATGTGAATCCTTAAAAGATCCTTTAAAAACTTCAATTTTAATCCCTTTAATATTTAGTGCTCTTAGCTGTTTTTATTCTTACTTGGAGTGAAATCAAAAATACTTGATCTGGTTTGGTTGCCTCCACCTGAGAGTTTTATGCTGGCTTGTGCCTAATGAACACGGAGCTCCCAGGTGGTGCCTCTGAGGATGCTGTCCCTGCCTGCAGGAGTCGAGGAGAGATGAGGCAAACCCATCCTGTAAAGAAAAAATAGGGTGCCCAGCATGAGGAATGATTGACATCTGACTCCACTGATTCAGAATGATGAACCATTGCTTTATTAAACTGTACTCTTTTACATTAATGCTATGTTATAACTAAAGAGATACTAAAAAGATACTGAAGCAAAACCCATGACTGCCTCCAGACAGCCAGGACACAGCTTTGAGTGACTGGTCAACTAATATAAACAACCACCACCAGAATCTATTTATTAAATCCCTTCAGGTGAACAATCTTCCTAACACATTCCACATGTGCAAAAACAACGGGACCAGCAAGCAGAGATAAGAATTGTTTTCTCTTCTTCTCTCTGTGCTTCTCCAAGAAAAAAACCTGGGAGAGAATTATGTTCAAGGGTATGGGAATACCACAATCCTGAGGAGATGGTGATGGCCAGGCTGGCAGTGCTGTCCCTGGGCACGGGGACCAGCAGCAGCTCCACTTCAAACAGCTCTGAGCCCAGGTCTGAGCTGATTGAAAACATTTCCTCTCATGCCTAACCCCATTTTTAGTTTGTGGTGTTTCTGAGCAGGGTCTGCACTGCAGATCCTGTTTAACTCAATTTGGGTGAAACTTTGCATGTACTGAGCCTGGAGGAGAGAGGTGTGAGCTTGAGAGATGTTAGGTGGGAGCTCCTCTGCCCTGATGGGGTGATCACACCTCACCCCACCTGTCCTGCCTCTCACAGGTAAATCAGACCACTGGCAATTTGAATCATTTTCTGAAAGAGAGACATTTAGGTTAGGTGTTAGGAAGAAATCCTTCCCTGTGAGGGAGCTGAGGCCCTGGCACAGGGTGCCCAGAGCAGCTGGGGCTGCCCCAGGATCCCTGGAAATGTCCAAGGCCAGGTTGGACAGGGCTTGGGGCAGCCTGGGACAGTGGAAGGTGTCCCTGCCATGGCAGGGGTGGAATAAGGTGATTTTTAAGGTTTCTCCCATCCCAAACCATTCTGGGGTTCTCTGTTTGCCTTTCTCTGCCAACTCCAACAGCTACAACCCAAACCTCAGCACCTCCCCAAAAGGCCCAGCATCAGGAAAATTGAGCTCTTTTAAAAGGCTTCTTCATGGTTTTTCAGGTCAGGATGAAAAGGCTCATTGAAAAGCAGCCTCCAGTGCTCCATCCTTGGCTTCCTGAGCTGAGGGCTGAGGCAGGGAAGGTTGGGATGCAGGAGCATCCTCCATTTCAGGGAAGGATCTGGGCTGTGCCCCAGCCCTGCAGCAGGAGCTGAGGGATGCTGCTGAGCAGCACTCCTGGCTGCAGTTATTTATATTCCCTGAACAGCGTTGTTTACACAGACTGCATGAATGCAAATCAACGTGAGGAAGCGCTGGAGCCACTGAGGTGTGCAGCAGGAACAGGCTCCCGGGATTGGCTTTAGTAATGTAGTGTTAACACAGCCACACATGGCTACACACACTTTCAAATCCAAGTGAGGGAGAGGGCAGGGGAACGCTCATTACCTGGGACACTGGCCGAGTCCTTGTACCTTGACAAGAGATAAAAAATAAAAATGGACTTCATTATCACAGCCTGCCTGTCAATCACCTGCTGCAGCACCAAGCCTGCCTTGTGTTTCCCCCACGGAGGGGCTCCTGTCAGTGCTGGGAAGGTGAGGAGCAGCAGCAGGCTGGGCTGGCTGCCCTGGTGCCCTGCAGGTGTTCTAACCCCTGCAGCTGGGAAATGAAGAGGAGGGGGATTCTTATCCTTCCTCTGGGCAAGGGACGCCTGGTGGGTGACACCTGGGTCCTGCAGACCCTGTGGGTGGCCTCAGAGGGTGGCATCAGCCAGCTGCCCCCTAACCCTCACCATCTGAATCCACCACTTCCAGTTTGAAACGGCTTCAGCCATACTTTTCTGATACTTAGGTACCCAATTTCCCCCCCCCTCCTGGGAATCCCAGGTAGTTTATTTGGAGATCTTTAGGGGTACTCCCTGTTTGGGGTTTCTTTTTGTCAGTAAAATGGGGTTAATGATGCCTCAAAGCAGGTTTACCAATGTGCTGCCAAGATCTCTTGAGTGGCAGTGACCTTTTATTTAACCCATCAGCATCAAGCTGTCTTTCATTCCATCACTTTGTATTCTCAGGAGGCTTTGCTGGCAATTCCATGGGTTTTTTCCCACAGTATAATAAAACAATAGTAATAAAAATTATTAAAAAAAGTTCCTTGCTATTTTATGGTAATTAAAAGCAATAAATATTTCTGCATGCAATACCATAGACCTTGACTCATTGGTGGGTCAATACTGCTTTCCTGTCGAGGCTGGGTAATAAATCTTTATTCCTTTTTGAATGGAAATAAGGATGGGATTTTATTCATGAATTCTGTGACCCGTTGAAGTGACATTTTCAAAACAAACACTCCAGAAATGAGGAGTTTTCTCTGCAGTGTGGGTTAATCTGCTCTCTTCTCAGCGTGTCTCTTTCATACTGATGATTTGCCCGATGCCTTTTTAATCCCAGCAGCAACTTCTCAGCAAGAAGGAAGAAAACTGAAATAAAACAAAGTGGCATGGTGAGAGCTGAGCTGCCTGTGCTGGGCAGGGCTGGGGAGGCTGCTCTGGAGGGGCTCTCTGCAGATGTGGCACAGCTGGTGCTGCAGACCCTTGGTCCAGCAATGCTGTGGCTCGTGCTGAGCCTGGGGTTGGCTTTGGGGTGCCAGCCCTGCATGGCCACACTGCTGCTGGCCTGTGGGAACCCAGGGCACAGAAAATATTTTTGTGTTTGCTCTGGGGTGCCCTGACCCCCAGGGCAGCACTGACTCTGACCCACACTCATGGAGAAAGTTTCCTGGACTTCAAGATAGACTGGAGTCCACAAAAGTGTGAAATGGATTATAGAGAGTAGTGTACCATGTCACTTGGGTGAGAAATTGAGGTTTTGGGATTTTTGGTGTGCTGTGGATAGAAGCAAGATGGAGGGCACAGGGTGCTGTCCCAAGTTCCTCCTTCACGCTTCTTCTTCCTCCTTCTCCATGGGTTTGGGTGGCGTTTTGTAATCGGGTGGAAAAGTCCCCGTCGCAGCTCTTTGGGATCAGTTATTGGGTTAAAAGGGGAAATAATCCAGGTGTCAGCTCTTAATTGGATAGTTTAGCTTTAAAAGACTCTGGAACAAGAGATTGTTGGCCATTTTTGTGGTGCTTTTCCAGCGTGCTGAGCCTGGTGTGGACAGTGTGCAAAACTTCAGATAAAATAACAATAAACAAGAACCTGAGGACCAAAAAAAATCCAGTGCATCTCTCTTTCCTGACACAAAACCACTCCATCATCCTCCCTGCAGAGCAGGGTTTGCTTCATCCTGCTGAGGATGGAGCACATTCAGGCCTCACAGAGAGGCTTTTTGAGCTCGGGCAGTGGCTGGGAGGATGCAGAGCTGCAGCGACATTGTCTGATGGGACAGGCTCTTGTCTGGTGGTCCTCATTTGAGCTGACTTGAAACAAAAGAGACTTGACTGGAACAACACTTCCCCCCTACATTCAGAGCACTGAAGTGGCAGGAGCACTCACCAAGATTAATTTGAGTTATTTTAATTATGATTCTCTCCTCTCTCTCCCTTTTCCCTCCTCCTCTCTCTCATACGCTGTCTGGACAGGGAACTGCAGGTTTTCTTCCACTTAGGATTAATTAAAAAGGAAAAGTCAATAAGTTTCTCAGCAATTACTGTCTTTTCCATCTGGTCATTTGAGACAGAAAGGGGCTCAGAAATTGAATTTCAAGACGAGAAAATCATGTCTCATGGATCCTAGCACAAGGATCTTGGAGAGAGGGAATATCTGCATTTTCCTCAGCCTGTCACCACATCTGGGAGAGAGCAAGAGGCAACACAGGTGGGAGACTGGAGGTGATAATGACAAACTTTGACTGCCCTGGGTTTGACTGATGTTTTCTTTGCCAGATAAGATGACTGGATGTTATCACAACTCTAATCCAGAGCCCCATCCACAGTCCTTGTAAGTCAATGGGAATCTTTCTGCTGGCATCAGGGATCTTGGGATCAGAATTCACCTGATGCCTGCAAATGCAGCAAGCTTAGTCCAGCTGTAAGGTACAGCTGCTTCCCAGACTTCTACTGGGAACCTCAGCTCTTGTTCCTTTGTTCCGAGACTGTGGAAGGGCAGTAAAACACACCACAGGTTTTAATTTCTCATTTCTTAGAATATGCCAGAGCTGGCATGGAGAAAGGGTGTAAATCCAGAAGGTGGGGAAGGGAATTTTAAAAAGCAGTGGCATAAGGAGAGTGATAGGCAAGGGAAAAAAAACTTAGAAAAGAAAAGCAGCAGCCACCTCGCTTGGTTTTGTTTTGCAGTGGAGCTGCACCATCCAGCAGTGAGTGCAGATTCGTTCCCTCCCCTTTCAGTTCAAACTCAGCACAAGCAGAACTTCGGGTTTGTTTCCACATTCCCGTGGAGTTGTTTTCTGCAAGAATTTCTTGGAATGAAAAAGCAGAAAAATGAGGAGAAAAACCAACAAACCCAACCTCCCAAATGCTGTTCGTGCTCTTTTGCTAACAAACCCAGTTTGCCCCAGAGGCCCTGCTGGGTGTGAGCGATGCTCCCTGCAGCTTTGTTTAGGAAAGTTCCATTTGCTTCTCCCCCAGCGAGGCCATTAACAGCCTTTTCCCAGAAGTGTAGAGTCTCCTTTTGTTTACCTGAAATTGCTGGGCATCAAAATAAATCTACATTCAACGAGTAAATAAATAAATGAATAGATAAAAGGAGGAGAATCAGAGAGACTTCTACTGGGGGAAAAAAATTACAATCCCAGAGAAATAAAGCTAAAACCTTGGAGGCTGGGTGCCTCACACAGTGCTCTCTGCAGCTCCTGGCCCGTGTGAGCCTGGCTCCCAGCAAGACTGATTACACTGTCACCACAAACAGCATGTAAAAAATTGTGCCTCATTTTATTAGCTGGAAAACAGTGTTTAGTGCTGCTGGAGCTGCAGCTCAGGGTAAACGATGGAAGTTTCCTCTTGGAAAACTGTCGGGGCTGCTGATGACATCATTTCTCCACGAGTTTGATCCACTAAGGGCTGTGGCTGTCAGAGTTTATTGTCACTTCTCTTTCTCTCTCCTGCCTTCCACACCTCCCATCCTCAGGGAGTTGCAGAGCTTCAGGGCTGTTCTGAGCCAGGAGAACTCATGGATGGTGGGAGGCAGCCAGCAGCCCTGTCAAGGGTTTTCCTCATGGCACAGCAAATCCACAGGGGTGGCACTGAGGGCTGGGATCGATCCTCATGGATAGCAGCAGCAGAAATGGTTAAAAGCTCTCCCTGCACCCTGCCATTGTGGAATGTGGAGGAGCCCAACCTTCCCTGAGCTGCTTCTCTCAACTCACAGATCCTGGAACCTTCCTGCGCAGCTGGAAAGGTTGTCAGGAGGATCTGTTGCTCATTGATATTTCATTTCCACCCATTAGATTTGTATTACAGCATTGATAATTTCACTATCCTGATTTCTCTAGGTGTGAGAGCACACACCAGCATCTGCAGAACGAGGGATGGGAAGGAGATCTGAAGAGTGAGAAGTGCCAGCACTGGAAAGCATTTCCCAGCTCCTGTGTGCCCACATAGCCCAGGGCAGCAGATTTAGGGTGAAGGCACAGCTGCCACATGGGGAAGGTTGTCTGCTTAGTTCAGTGATTCACAGGGGGCTGTTCCTCTCCAGGAAAGGTTGCAGGGTGAGTCCTCCACTGGAGACGGGTAAATCTCTGCATCTGCCAATCCACAGCACACAAGGAACACGAATTTTCAGCTGAGTTCGGTGGAAAAATGTGACTGACTACTGGTTTTCTGTCTATAGAGCTGGGGTATTGAACTTCCTGACAGATACCCAATGATTCATCACAAAAATCCAGTCCCCCTCTCCTCCTGCAAGCGGGCCACTCGCTAATTGCAAAATTCCCAACTGCTCTTCATTGCTAAAATGTCTATTTATGAATGTCTTCAGAGAATGCTGAGCTTCTCACAAACAGTTCATTGAAAATATCCAACATTCCAAATCTGAAATCCAGGCTCTGTGGACGGTTACATGAGCTGCATTGTGTTATTTCTGATCCCTGGCTGGGCAAGTTGTGTAACTAATCACATCAGAACCAGCATCCATTTTGAGCTGCATGTTCATGTGTGTAATTTGGAATATGCTTTTGGAAAATATTAAGCTATTTGAGTTCCAAATTGACTTTTGATGAGTATTCACACTAGTAAAGCTCATTTGCTGGAATATTTGTGGAAAGCAGCCATAGAAGCAGACCAGGAGATTCAAAGCAAATTTGTTCAGGACTTCAAATGAATATACACAGACATCTTTCTGCAGCATTCACTCCCTATTAGTCATGTTGCAGTAATACCTGCACTACACACTTACAACTGAGTTACCCTTCCCACTGCAAGGCTGGGGCTGGGAGATTTATTAGCTCAGTGCTTCCAGAATGGATTTGACTGAGATTTTTTAATACCAAGTTCCCAGCTTGGAGGGACACTTTTTAATTCCATCCCCTCCTGCCCCCTCCCCCTTCCCTCTGCCAGCCATTACAATAATTTAAGCAATTGATCACTTCTATAGCTCAAAAGCCTGGGCACAGAAGAAAAGGAGAGGGAAGTGGTGGCTGGGGGGGCACTCAGGGGATTTTAAACACTGAAGCAGAGGAGCTCCACGTTCTCTCTGAGTTGACTTTCTCATGCTCAGTGAGAATGCCCAGAAGTGTGAGTAATCAAAGAAAACGCTCCAGAGGTAAAAATGAAAGGACAATATGTGAAATCTCATTTACAAGTGGGAAGCAAATGAGGCAGGATCCAAGTGCTACATAGCCAAGCAGGCTCTAAATCAGCATTTATAGCAGTGACTTGGCAGGTGGGTTTTACCTCTCACCAAGCACTCTCTGTGTTAGTCAACAGGCCAAAATGTGCCCTTTGTTACATTCAAACAACTCTCAGCTAAATGTACTGAATTTAAGGAATTTAGCAGGCACAGCCATGAACAGAATGTGCCTCAAAGAGAGCTGGCAGGGAAATTTCACTTCTCAGGAATCTAGCTTAAAACAAAACCTCTCCAAAAGGGTCTCATTTAGAGAACCCCCTGGTCCTGTAAACCTGAATATCAAAACATCCCCCCCCAAAAGTCCCATATCTGTTTTGAAAAAATATTAAACCCTAAAGCAGAAAATACATTTCAACAGTCAATTTTGTCTCATTTAGAGAACCCCCTGGTCCTGTAAACCTGAATATCAAAACCTCCCCTAGGAAGGTGCCATCCAGCCCTGCTCTCCCTGGAATTGCCTGTAGCATTGCTCCACAGCTTCCAGTTTTCTCCAGTTCATTCTGCTCCATCCCATCCCCAGCATTTCCTCCATGCCTGCATTTTCCACATCCACTTTGGACTCGGTGCAAGCTGACTGGCACCAGGAATTTTTGTGAGGTCAGGGGCCAGTGGTTCAGCTCACAAAATCCAGGACAGAGGCAGAGCCTGGGGCTGCTCTGGGACTGTCCTTCCTCCAGCAGGTCAGAGGATGCCATGGGGGTGGATGGCACTCGTGGACCTGTCCATGCCATGCTTGACCACTGGCTTTATCTCCTGGTTTTTCCCTGCATCTCTCAAGGCCCCACCACTGTCTTGCTCGCTGTCAGAGTCCCAGGCTGAGTCTCTTGAGCTCACAGAAGAGGAGCTGGCTTTTTCACTTTGCATTGTTCACTCTGAGCACTGACTGAGTCATGCACTACCGAAACACAAACCGAGCTGCCACGGCACACCAGCACAAAGAGGCACAACAATGCTGGGGCAGGGTCCCAGAGCTGCCTGCTGGCTTCCAGTAGCACTGTGGGAAATGTTCTTTTCCCACAAAAAATTGCTCTTCTTACCCACACAAAGGTGGCTTTGCATTTTCTGTTTGAAAACTCCACTGTGCTCTGCAAGAGTTATTTCCTTCCTTCTCTGGAGTGGAGAGACAGAGGCATTAAAAAGTTAAATCATGCATGCTAAGAAGGGAACAGAGTTCACCTGAGGCAGAAATAAGGCTTAAACCAAAGGCATCTAATAGGTGTTTTTCTCTTACCATTAGTCCATTCTGCCTTACAGGAAGGTAAAAATGAAAAGAGACCAAGCTCAGCAAGAGCCCTGCCCCGTTCTCCCTGATTGCAAGCAGGCACAGTGAGGAAAAGTCCATACCAACCATATTCCTGAATATCTGTTTTGAAAGAAAATGAAACCCTATAGCAGAAAATACATTTAAACAGTCAAGTTGCTTTTTGTTCCTGCAAGAACCCTCCCTTTCATTGAAGAGGGCTGGAGACAGATCCCAGTGACTCCCCTGAGTACTTCTGTACTCCTTTTTTTTTCCATGTGGGCCAATTAAACAAGGAGACTTGGCCACAAGAGCCAGCCTGGGTCTGCCAGGGAGAGGGCTGTGTGCAGCTGGACATCTAAAGGGGTTTCTCTCACCTGAGATTTCTCTTCCCTCTCTGGTATTTTCTGCAATTATCCCAAATACCTGACCTAATGTGGCTGGTGCATTATTTGGGTGTTTGTTTTTTTTTAATTTGCTCACACTGGACACAATCCACAAAAGCTCTTACTCAGTTAATAGAAGAGAAAGACAACACAAGGATGGGAAATGCTTAAACACCTCTGCTTTGCAGGAGATGTTTACCCAACATGCTTCTCTAGGCAGGTTTTGAGCTGTGGTTCTTCCATGGGCACAGCCCTGCAGACCCCAATTCCGCACCAAACCACATGAAAGAGAGTCTGAGCTTGGGTGATCACAGGGATCTTTGTGGTGCAGAGGCTGGTCAGGGGGTTCAGCCCTTCCTGGCATGGATCAGCTCATGGGTTTGCTTTTGTGAGTGAAACTCCTGCTCTCACCTGCCCCTCTTTGATTTGTGGTGTTGGGCTGTCAGAGCCAGAGGGAGGAAGGGTTTGCATGAAGCCTTGGCCACATTTGGTCCTAAAAAAAGCACTGTTTTCTCAGTTTTTCACCAGACTCTGTGCTTGGCTCTTAGAAGCTACTCAACATTTCAGGTTGAGTTATTGCTCAAAAGGAAAGGCTCTGGGCTGGAGGGAGGATGTTCTGCAGAGATGTCCCCAGGGGAGGGGAAGGAACAGTGGGAAGGGGGACACCCCAGAGCTTTTCCTTTCTTTTCCTTTTCCTTTTCCTTTTCCTTTTCCTTTTCCTTCTCCTTCTCCTTCTCCTTCTCCTTCTCCTTCTCCTTCTCCTTCTCCTTCTCCTTCTCCTTCTCCTTCTCCTTCTCCTTCTCCTTCTCCTTCTCCTTCTCCTTCTCCTTCTCCTTTTCCTTTTCCTTTTCCTTTTCCTTTTCCTTTTCCTTTTCCTTTTCCTTTTCCTTCTCCTTCTCCTTCTCCTTCTCCTTCTCCTTCTCCTTCTCCTTCTCCTTCTCCTTCTCCTTCTCCTTCTCCTTCTCCTTCTCCTTCTCCTTCTCCTTCTCCTTTTTCCTGCCTGGAGAAACCAAGGAAGGGACTTGCCACTGTGGCAGTGACAGGAAATCTCCCCAGGGGCACTGGCAGCTCAAAGCAGACACTCCACTACCTCTATATCAAATATAATCCATATATTTAACATTCCTTAGCACCAATTCCAGGACTGGAATACTTGGGGGGGGGTCTGTAGCAAAACCACCCTGCACATTTGACCAAAGGATGAAACCACAGCTTGGATTGCCCCAACCCCTGGGGCTTCACATCTTCTAGGCCTGCAGTTCACAAGGTTTTACCCAAATATTCTCATTCAAAAACACACCTGCAAGTATTCCCAGTGCTGCAGCTTTCTCTGTGAGCAAATAACTCAGGAATCAAGTTCTAAGGGAAGAGAGAAACGTTGCAAAATGACACCACTTGTAATAGAGCTTTTATGCTCTTTGCTTCTGAAAAAATATGCATTCAGAAGAGTTCAGTGGATGGGAATGAGCTTATTATGTGGGCAATGCCTGTAGTTATCTGGATCATGGTGATCTCAGTGCAGGGCTGGAATGTGGAGCCTGCAGCTCCTGGCACTGAGGTTTTGTTCCATGCTCAGACATTCCCAGCACAACGAGGTCCTGCTCCAGGACTGGTGGTCCCTCCGTGCTGCTGGAACACAGATCAGCGGTGGGAAGAAGGTCTTTAGTGTTCAATTTCATCTTGTAAGTGTCCCAGCTTTGAACAGGGAATGCAATTATCATGATATTACAAACTGGCAAATGATTACCGCCAGTGAAAATGCATTTTTTGTATGATAGGAGGATTTTTCAGGTTAAAGGCAAAAAAAAAGCAAAATACTCTTTCTGCTTATTTTCTTTTTTTTTCTCTCTCTCTTTTTTTTTTTTTTTTAATTTAACTTAGGTAAATTAAGAGGATCTAACCCACACTTTTTTTAATGTTAAACTAATGGCATGGATGAGTCACCAGATTGTTATTAAAATGAGAGAGCTGCATGGCTGACCATGCTAATAACACTCCCTTCAAAGCCCAGCTGCCTTTAATGTGCACCTGAGAGAGCAGGCACAGGCATTGTGCAGCTGGGCAAGTTCAGGAGTGCAGATTTGGAGCAGCCCTGCCTCACCTCAGGGTCTGGGGGACAGGGATGAGTCCCCATCCTTCTCCTCCTCCTCCTCCAGTCAGGGATAACCAGGATCTGTCCCCCAGCTGGTTTTGCTGCCTGTTGTTGTGTCAGATTTTTACATTTCTTGGTGGCTCTGTTTAATGTGAGACCTTTAGAGCCCAGACCTCCAGCACAAGAATTAGGTTTGAATTGGTTTTATATCTGGTCTTATCTGTAGTGGTCTTGTGTCTCTTCATGCATTGACCATGTGAGGAAAGGGTGGAACAGAATTTTGGGTCCTGTAAGGCTCTCTTTGGTGAGGAAGGGAGGGGACATCTCAGTGACTCTTGCATACTCTTGCTGTCACCGTTGAGGGAGAAGGTGATGTTGACTCTAATGCTCAGAAGGTATAAAGTGAGGTTTATTAGGAACTCCACATATTCATAGGCAGTATTGTTCACCAGATTGGTCTTCCAACAACACCCCTCACAGCACTGGGTAATTAGGAACAGCACCTTTTTGTAAATATCTTTCCATAAGATCACACACAGACATTCCACATGTTCACACACACTAGGTGTCGAGATTAAGATAAGAATTGCTTTAGTTCTTTGAGTTCTTTCACAACTTCCCCAGGAAGATGCCTGGAAAGTTTTCTGTTTCTCCCTCTGACTAAACTGTTAGCATCCACATTTTCCTCCTGGGTCCTCTGCTCAAAGCATTGTCCTGGTGTCCTCAAACCCTCCTGTGCAGGTTCTTGTGCCAAATCTCACTCAGGCTCTGCCTTCTGCCTGGAGAAGGGCTGCAGCTGCTCCCCCCAGACAGGTGTAGGAGCTGGAGCTGGAGGGCACCTGCTGTTCCAGGATCATCTGCCCCTCCTCACCTGCACTGGTGGGGTGGCAGCAGGAAGGGGCTGCCTGGGGGAGGTTTTGGTCCCCGAATCAGAGACATGTGCCAGGTAAATGAGGCTTTAGCATTGTCCTTTGGAGAAGGATGTGTCTGGTTTTGATGAAATCTCCCAAAACAAAGCAGGAAAACCTTTTTGTATCCTTTTTCTGTACAGGTGTCCCCTCTCATGGCTTTAGCTTTGCAAAAGAGCCACCAAAGCATCACCAAAGCCTGGATGCTAAATTACCCCCCAGGTTGATCATTTACCACACAACTAATTATAAATTTTTCAAGGCTCCCATTTGTGCCCTTTCCCTCCCCTGAATCCTTTTCATTTCCTGTGTCCAGGGCCTTGAAATCCTTGGGCTTGACACGATAATTGATGGCTTCTGGCTGTACAAACATAAAACCTGGAATCTAAATAGAGCCAGATGGAGCTTGTGTTGTAGCGTGTGTTTTTCTTAAATAAGGGAAAGATTTATAAATTGATGAAATCTATTGTTAATAAGTGAACATTGGCACTTTATAATAGTCTGTTGTAATTGAAAAACACCCAGGAGTAGTCTGCTCTTGGGTCACATTAGTGCTTTGTTTTCCATTTGCTGCTCTCCTGAAGGGTTCACACAGATGCTTTGTGTCTCCTGTCCCTGGCTGGGCTCTGTGTGTCACATTCACTCTCCCTGCAAGCTGCTGAGCTCACAAACACCAGCCTTTTGCAGCCAAAATTACTGTTCTGGTTGAGTCTGATCTAAACTAAATGAGGCCAGAACCCTCTGGCTAAAGAAGGTCAAAACCTGGCCTGGAATCTTCAGTAATGCTTGAAATTATCAGGTGCTGGGGAGCAGGGAGCTCTTTTAGGGGTGTCAGTGGTGGGGTGGGAGCTCTGGGGGTTCAGGGACCCACATTGAGGGTCAGCAATAAGAGACACATCATCCAGCCTTGCTCACAGCTCATGCTCAGGTTTCAGGGTTCACTGGGGTGGGAACAGGTTGGTCATTACCTCTCCATTTGGGTTTATCACCAGAATTATCAGTATATTTCCCTGGGGACACGATGTCCCTGATCATGTCCCCAGAGGAAGTGCTTCACAGCTGCATTTCTCCTTGCTTTGCACTCCATCAGTCTCTGCACAGAGGTTCCCTCAGAAGCACATTCAGCTCCTTGGAGGCCTTGAAGAAGGATAGGCACTGTCTGAGCCTCCTTATGCTTCAGTTCTTGACATTTTTTTTTTTGTTTGGTTTGTTTGATTGTTTGTTTTCCTATTTGTTAAACCTTAGAATTAGTGCCAATTTAATTTTGTGTCTCTAGCTAGCTTTTATCATTTCAGGTTTTTAGTTCTGGATATACTCTAAGGTATAGAAAATGAGAGGTCTGGAATCTACAGGATCTCATTTTTGCTCCTTCTCCAACTGCTAAATATCATTTAGGAGCTTAATTAGCTTCTCTGTGCCTCAGTGTCTTTAGCAAGACCAAAGCAACAGTGACTGGGCAAAGTGCTCAGAGATCTGTGGATGATTCAGAAATTCAGGGCAGGAGGGGAATGTTCCCCTCTAGCCCTGGTTCTTTGAGGAGCCTGATTTGATGCAGCAGAGTAAAGGACTCAGAGGAGCAGGCTGCCCCCTCAAAGGGCACAGCAAAAGCAGGTTCTCAGCCTCAGGTCACAGGATTCAGCCCTCACCTCTGCTGGTTCTGGTTCTCTCTGGCTCACAGAGCAATTGCCTTGCTGTGCCTGCGACACCCAGACACTGCCAAAGCCACAGCCAGAAACCAGGGTCCTGTTCCCTACTGATTGTCCCAATTATCTCCTGCAGCTGGGGAGGATTCCCAAAGCTGTTTGTCCCGAGGTTGTTGCCTGCTTCCCAGAGGAGCTGTGACACACCAGAGTAATAAAGACAGGCACAGCACTCCTGCTGCTGAGTGCCAGACCTAGCTGAACCTGGAGAGGACACAGAAGCTGAAGCACCTTAAGCTCTCTGAAACCAAAAGCCTCTCAGATATATCTTAACAATTTGGGGTCAGCTGTTGTCAAACTCACCACGTCCTAAGGGCACCTTCCACTCAAAGCTCCCTCCTGTCTAATATCAGGGTGGCTTCAGCCTGCAGGCAGCTCCTGATCCAAACTGCAGCAAGAGGACAGGGAAAATCCCCTCAAAATGGAAGGTCACAACCCAGGGCTTAAGGAAGGGAGATTTCCTGAAGAAAGGTCTTACTAAGGATGTATTTCACCCAGTTAACAACCACTGCCCCAGCCCTTGCTCATCCTAACACCAAAACCCAACCAGACACCCTATGGATGGGGAGTTTGTGCAGAGGAACACCAGACCCTCAGGGCAGGGACAGCAGAGCAAATGCACCCACCTGGTCTTGAGACCTGTGCTCTGTGTAACCCCACACAGGTCCTACAAACTCTGCTGAAGGCTCCCTTGGCTCCCCCCCAGTGCCTTCATTTTGTCCTGCTTGCTTTGGAGGGGCTGCCCTGGGAATCAGGGAAAGCCTGTCAGGCTCCTGTTGCTCTTTTGCTCACTGCACGATTAAGCTCACACCGTAAATTCTGCCCTAAAAATTCTTTATAGAGTCCACCTGTCCACAGCAAATAAATCAAATGTTCTAAATTAAATCCTGTAACAGCTGAGTGGCAGAGGGTACGATGTCTGGATTTATTCAGGAGACAGGAAGACTGTAATTTTCTAAGTCAACACTCTGACCCTGCTTTACTCATTTGCTGCTCACGATGAAAGTGGATCTCTCCCTATATTTTCGGCTAGTTGTTTCTTCTCTCTGAAATAGCTTTAATAAGCATGTCCCTGAGAAGGGTAGTGGGGAGGAGGCACAGAGGGCTGTCATCCAGAGGAGGGAATTAAATCAGGAGGTATCTGATCATGCTGGCTCCTGTTTTCACACAGCCTTCTGCTTATATTTTGCCTGTGTTAACTTTTCACAAGCAAAGCTAAAGTGCCAGGCAAAGGCCTCGTTAGACACACATCTTGGGGAACTCTGATGTGCCATTAATTAAGCTCTTTCACTGCCTCTTTCCTGCTGGTTTCAAGGACCAGCCTGTGTGCCTTAACTCTTTTCTTCTCTTTCATTTCCCTCTGTGCTCTGAAAAGAGCAGTGGAAGGCTCCTTTGCAGATGGGGATGGGATGCTGTAGTGCCCTCTAAGTGAACCCAAGTTTTCTCTAGCAGAGGGAGAGCCCTTGCCAAGTTTCTCAGACACTGGCTCAGAGAGCTGCTCTCTGTAGATGGATTTGCTGGGCAAAGTCAGGCTTTGACAAAGAGGGAGCTGATGCCAGCACATCCTGGCACAGCAGTGGGGATGGCACCGTCCCCCTGCCATTCCCCTTCAGCTGCTGGCCTTGGGAGCCTTGCCGTGGCAGGGCTGTGCTGTCACAGTGATTGATGCACCCAGCTGAAGAGTCTAACAGCAACGCACTGTGCTTGGCTCCAGGTGTTGCTTTCCTTTAATTTTATTATTTTGCTCCCTCTGTTGTCCCCTTTGGCAGAGTTTAGGGGTTATTTAAAGCATGTTTGCAGAAACGTGGGGTGATCTGGCTGGCTGAGCTGTTCCCTGTCATCCCTACCCTCCATCCTACTAAACCATATTAGCAAGTCAAGATCCAGCTGATCCTTTCTATGACCCCACTAACACTGTTGTATCCAGAAAAGGCATTTTCCCTCTGATCATGCTATAGACATTAATATAAACATATAAATATACACTTCAATGCTAAATATATCTGTGCTAAATAGACTTTATTCAAAGTCTTGAGCAGCCAGGGCTAAACCTAAATTCTGAAGGGATATTTTCATGTCTATTTATTGATTAGAGAATAAGGAAATGTAACACTATATATCTCCTTTGCTAAAAAGCCCTGAGATAGAGATGCTATTAATATTTTGAACTTCTTCTTCCCTTGGCAGCTCAATCTTCTCTTCATACATCTTGGAGGAAAATTTGGTGCCACTTTTTGCTGAGTCTATTGTCCAATTGGTCCTCAATGCCTCACTTTTCCCCTATGACTTAAATCCTAAGCATGGCAGGCTTTAACAATGACTCTGAATTTGTATCCCTGCCTTCTCCCATCCTGTGTAGCCTCCCCCTCTGCCCTTGGCTCATCCCTCAGCCCGTGCCTGCGCTGAGGTTTTGTCACCAACAGGTATAGGGGCCAGTAAAGAAGGTGACATATGGACTCCATCATTCACAGAAGGCTAATTCTTTTCTTTATTAAGAAACCCATGCTTTTTATACCCTAATTCAGTACAGGTAGACTTTATTGGCCCTTTAATTAACACACCATCACCATTAGCTAATTAAGAAGCCACCCTTTTGGTAAACAAATCTCCATAAGACCTTCCAAATATTCACAACAACAGGTGCAGCAGGTTAAGATAAGAATTGTTTCTCATTCTTTTCTCTGATCTTCTCACAGCCTTTTCCAGGACAATGCCTGGGAAAGTTCTGTCCTGCTCTCTGTGACCAGAGAGCTGCTGCCACAAGGTTGGTGTCCTGGATTGCCAAGCAAATTGTGTTCTGTTTGCCATCTGCATGGCAGCTGTCTTCTGTTCAGTGGGCAGTTTCCTTATCTCTTCCACACCCACTCCTCCCTCAGGGAGACACCTGCTGATAACAGGCCATTGAATGTTCCTGCATGGCTGATAAGAGCTGCAGCATCCCATTGGGAGATGTGAGCCCAGGGGGAGGAGCCAAGCATTCCTACCCAGATATAATCTGGAGATTCTGACACATCAGCCCAGCTCTGCCCAGGGGGAGGAGCCAAGCATTCCTAACTGGATAGAATCTGGAGGTTCTTGAACACCAACACAGCCTCTCCACTGGATTCCCAGAGGAACAGCAGCTGCCTCTGCCCCTGGATCTTCAGAGGATTCTGCACCCTTCTCCAGGATCCCTGCTCCAGCAGAACCACCCCTGGCACTCCAGGAGGGCTGCAGCCACAATTCCAATGGCCCTGCCGCCAGCACCCTGACCCACAGGGTGCCAGGCTGTGTTCTGACCCTGTCAGTGATATTTCAGTTTACTGCATTGTTTATTTTATCTTTTTATTTTCTTCCCTATTAAAGAACTGTTATCCCTGCTCCCATATTTTTGCCTGAGAGCTCCTTAATTAAAAATTGATGGCAATTCAGAGAGAGGGGATTTACAGTTTCCATTTCAGGGGAGGCTCCTGCCTTCCTTAGCAGACACCTGTCTTTCCAAATGAAGACAGTTGGTTTGCAGGCAGGGAGGGCCAGGAGTGAGACCCCAGTGCTGGCTCCTCCTGCCTTCCCCTTTCCCAGGTACCTGGGCAGAGCTGTGCCCTGTGTGGGAGCTGCAGCACAGCTCTGCTGGTGACATGGGAAGGTGACAGCTCAGCGGGGGGACTTCTCACTCAAGGCAGCTCCTCTCCACTCTCTGCCTGCTGTAATTAATATCCTTTTCCCTGCAGGCTGTGAGTCTCTGACAGGCTTTATTTTTAACTCCACTTAATGATAGAGTATTAAGACAAAATGCAACTTCTGTGAGCTCCAGGCCTTTGGGAGGAGAGAGGGTCTTGGGCTGGTGCTGTACCTGGTGAGGAAGCTCCTGTTTGCAGGGCTGTGAGAACCACAGGGAGTTCAATTATTGGGGTACACCAGACAGATGATGGACTTTGGACCTGGTTAGAATAAGAGATTTGATAGACAAAATGCCTTGGTGAGAGCAAACAGAACTTTGAGGATTAAATCAAGATTGCAGGAGGATTCAATCAGACTGACTTACCAGAAAAAGAAAATTACATCAGACTTCTGCAAGCAAGAGAGGTTTAAAATGTGTAAGTTTGTTTATGTGATGATTAACTCAATCACTGTAGTAAAACATTACTAGTCTTCCTAGAATAAGTATATAAGCAGTTGTACTTCACAATAAATTTGAATTTTTGACCATCTCACTGTCACTCTTCAGTGTGCAGGGATCTGAGACTGTTCTGCCTGTGGAGACCCCCTGACACACCCAGAGGGTGGCAACTCAAGAGGATGCCTGATCCTCCTGGAGAAACCTGTGGGATTTTGGTGAAAATGGGAGAAATTTTGCCAGCATCCTCAGAGGGAGGCAGTGGGCAAATACTATCAAGAGACAGACAGAGGTTTGGGATATAAAGCTTCCAGAAATGACGAGGGAAGTGAAGGAGACCAGAGGGAATGACTCAAAGTTTTCTGCATATCTGCAAGAATTGGAGTAAAAAGAGACAAAAAATGATTTTCTGTTGTTTGCAAGGCAGGACAAGTTCAGGAAGTGGTTGAAGTTATCCCAGAGTGGGCAGATAAAAGATTGGTTCTAACCTAAATGTTGGCCACAATTTATATATCCCTCATCTATAGATTAAAAATAAGGAAGAGCATATGGAACAAAAATGTGGAAAGTACAAAATAAGCGAATGTTCTTTCTGGAAATAAAAATCCTGGGCATTCTCCATATAACTTTTTAGGGTCTGGGAAGTTATTAATATGAGGAAAAGAACTTCCTTATGCTTTTTCTTCTCACAGTAAGAGAAGAAGTTAAAAAAATCCTGCAAAACTGCTAGACATTGGCTGTTATTGCCTCCAAAGTTATCAAAAGTTACATTTCAAACACCCCAGCTTGCATTTTTCAGCTGTCCCTTAGAGGTGGTGAAGATGATAAAGGCTTGTTTTGTTTCACACCAGCTGGTCTTCCCTAATGCCAATTTTTCAGGAATTTTTTTTTTCTGTAAAAAAATTTGCTTTTAAGGAAAAATTTAAGATCAAACTTTAAATTTCTAGGTATGAAAGAGGGCATTATGGAAATTTTTGTGGAAGCCCTGTGTTCTTTGCTCCTTGTGACTGTGAGCATGTGAAGTTATGGACTGGATGCTTGGTGGAGCTGAAAATAAAATTCCTTTTCCTTGGGAAAGAAACAGCTTATCCACTGCAGAGCCCTGCACCTCCCAGGCTAACAACAATGCCTCTAAAATGAAGTTGGTATGAGACTTCCCCCAGTAAATGTCACAGGATTTTTCCCTCTCCTTCCTTTCCCGAAGGAAGTGTGGCAGCGTGAATTATGGAGGGAAATGTTTTGTTAGGAATTCTCTGAGCATCTTGCTCTCACTGATACCAATATAGCACTTTGTGGAGAGCGTTGCCAGGCAGTGTTTTGAGGGAGTGGTACCAAAACTTAGTGCCAATAAGCACTGAAATTAAATAAACCTCAAATCTGACTCTTACTGCAGCTTCATTTCCAGTGGAGTCTTGGACTGCGCTGCTGCAATATCCTGAGTCTAATGGTGACCCTTCCCCGGAGGATGGGGAAATCCTGCAGAATTCGTTGTTTTCCCCTCTGTGAAGGTCTCTTCTTTTACTGGTGAGGAATCAGGACCTCTCAGGTTTGACTCTTAGTAACTGTAGTGACATTTTCCTGGTATTTTTTCCTCCGGGTTTGAATCCTGCAAGAAAAACATCACCAGTGGGCCCTGCTGAGAGCGAGGCTTATTTCACCTCGTGATCATCTCCCTCAGCCACACATCCTCAGAGGTGAGTTCAGGTGATCTCCTCAGCTCCTCAGCCCTGCTTGGAGATGCTCTGTCCATCCCCCAGGGGAGGAGAAGCTCTCCCAGCCTCAGCCCCACTGTCTCTGCCCATGGATTCCAGGCCACTGCGCAGAGTAATTGCTGCTTGAGATTACTGATGACACAAATGTTGACATTCTGTTGGCATAACTTGCAATAATGTATGCAGATTGCATCCTTCTAGTGCCTTAATTATTACTTCTCTGCAAGAAATAGTCAGGTTACCCTCTGCTCTGATTTGAAGGAGATAATTCCCCTTCAGAAACCTGGCTGTTTGGAGAGGGGAAGGACAAACCACACCGAGATGCCACAGCACAGTTTTCCCTCTACATGGGACGTGTCTGAAGCTCAGCCTTGGCTAAGTTTTTCTTCCTCACTGTGGGAGTGGGGAGGTCTCTCTCAAGGTGAAACTACCCCTGGAAAAACAGAGGAGTGCTGCATTTAATGAGCCAAGACAGATGTCCTGCTCGACACCCAGCAGCAGGCAGGGAAGTGTTTAGTATTTAGTATCTGTAGTGTGGTGGTGTCTAGAGGCCAAAGCCAAGGTTGAGGCCTTGTTGGGCTAGGCCATGTATAAAACACCTAGTTAGATAAAATTCCTGACCCATGGAGTCTGAGCTATAAATTAAACAGGAGGCTGAGCAAGGAGAGGGGGGAAAGAGATCCACTTGCAAAGCAGAGATCAATGTGAAAGCCAGGAACAGAAATTCAGCTAATTTGACACCACCTTCCCCTTATGCTTTGCATTTCTGTCTAGAAGAATCCTGGGAAGGCTGAGAAATTACACTGAAATTCTGTATTCAGACAACTTCATAGATAGAGAAAAGCAGCAAGGAGCTCTAGAAGCCTGGCTGGGAAAGGAAACACAAGGCTCAGATTCTCTAACAAGCTCAATATTATTGTTTTATTTTTATAAACTGAAAAACACCTGGAGACATTCAGAATAGAGAATGAGACACATGAAAATATCTTGTAAAGTGTTCTATTGGAGCATACAGCTGCACAGCGACAGGGAATGCAGTCCTGGAGCTCTGGAAATAAAACCTCTAAAGACTCATGTTTTACACATGGGAGAAGGAGACTGCTCTGTCTTTGCAAGGGAGGGCAGAAGGCTCTGCAGGAGGACACATCACTGCTTTGATGTGGAGACAAAAATTATTGTCCCTCATCAAAGCTCCTCTGTGTCTTTGACTTAGCCAAGGTTTGGTCTGCCCTGCCAGATTGACCATTTATATCAACTCGTTTATTCTGATATCCTGCAGGAGGATACAATGGTCTGGGGAAATCGTGTCAGACAGTCATTCACCTGTACCTGCTCCTTAAATATTGCATTAGATATGGAGCCAGGTGCACATATCTTACTTTGGAGAAGAGGCAAAAAAAGCTGTTCAGGCCTGGCTGACTGAGCTGAGACCTCATTCTCTGGCTTACCTGGTAATCAATGCTTCCACTCCAGGAGGAAATAAATAACCTAGGGAAAAAGGGAGCCTGGTGGACTTCTCTCAAAAAGCACCCTGAGGCACTGAGCTGTGGATGTCACCCAAATTCTGGGTGCCTTTCCCTGAGCTGCCTTTTTGGTTTCACTAATTGTGTCCATGTTCTTGCACTGCCTGATGGAAAAAGAATGGATCTGCTAAGATTAATCTGAAAGGGCTTGTGAGAAATGGGTCTCCTGAGATAATTGGTGGAGAATAATTGACATAATTGCCAGTGTTCTCTTTCTTTAAGTCCTTTCTGGTCTGGAGGGATCGATTTTCCAGGATTTAGATAAAAATGGACACCCTCCCCAAAATAATTTTCTATTATTGTCCCAGAAACCAATTAACACAAGAAACTGTGGCCATTTGTTCCTCCTGGGGACTATCTGAGTGCAAACCTCGGAGTATATTTAAGTAATAGACCTAGATACTATAGTTATCAACTTCTCTGGCAATTTTAGGCACAATAAAGGAGTAATAAATCAGGTTTTGGAGGGCTTGAACTCTGACTTTTCCAAAGAATATTGACAGAAGTTTTAGAACAGATAGATTTGTTAGATCTGATTAGGTCTGAGAGATCTTGGTGGCACTGCTGCAGCTGCTCTGCCACAGCTGCAGGGTTGTAGAGCATCCCTCAGTGTCCATATTTTGTGTGCTGGATTGGAGTCAGCAGCCAAACAGTAAAAATAAAGTTCAATAGGATTGTGTTGTTGTGGTATTTTGCCCCTTTTCTTTGGAATTGAAGCTGAACTGGCAGGACATGAACCAATTTCATTCTGCCTTATTCAATAAATGCACAAGCTCCCTTCTAAAGTCTGTGTACACACATTTATATCTGTGAGAGCAGTTTTGGGCTTGAACTTTCTTCTCTGTGAAAGTGTGACTAACCCTTGGGCCAAGCCTTCATTTGCACTTTCCAGGAATACTTTACACTCACTTCCTCATGGATTTGGGAAATTCTGCATGCAAGTTGACTTCTCTTTTGCCCCACAAAGGAAAGGTGATTTGCAGCCCCTTTCTTCTCTGCTTTCCCCCTAAAAATTTTTCTGCCATTTCAGCAAATCACCTTTCCTCTGCCTTCTGTCTCATCCAGACAGGGACAGGAGTGGTGGATCCTGATCCTTCCACACTGGGTCTCTCCCATGGGACCTGCCCCATCTCTTCCTGGAGCTGCCTCCTTGTTTGCAGGGGGACACAGCTGTATCCCCTGAAGGGTTAAAACACAGCTGGGCAGACAGGAAAGGCTGGAGTGGATAAAAGGGCAGGAGAAGGGTGCAGAGCCAGGGCAGGAACAAAAAGCAGCAATGAGAGCCTCAGTGCAGTGGTCAAATCATCCTCGTTTATCCAAGCAAACTCTTGAGCAGCTGCAATTGCTCCAGAGGGGAACTGGCCCCTTCCCCTTGTTCCTGGCCCCAAACCCTTCCCTCCCTGCCAGCACTGGGGCCAAGAACAGCAGCACCACCCCAGCCTGTGCCCAGAAAGGTGCCCTGTCCCCACTCCTGCCTGTCCCTTCCCTTCCCACCCTCCCAGCTCCCACGAAACCCAGCCCAGGTTTGTTTAGACAACTTCGAGCGCGATGCGGGCGCGTTGGCCAAAACCCTCCACGAAAATCCTGTTAATTTGTTTGATGAGCTGCCTCCAGCTGCAGACAGACGAATAAAGGCTGATTGGCTCCTCTGCTCACACTCTCCCTGACAAACTCAGCCAGCTCCAGGCCTCGGCTCCGTCGCCAGCCGGGCTCAGAGCGGGGTGGATGTGTGGGAAGGCGGGGGGAGCAGGAGGCAGGGGGAGATGTGTCTAATGGCATCATTTCCATCTCACAATAGCTAATCCTGCCTAAATCAATGAAGCCCTGGCATCCTAATGAAATTGGGTTGGAACCTGTTCAGTTTATGATGAGCTTTTTAACCTCGGCTTCTTATTTAGCCTGGTGCAGGGTTGAAATGGGAAAAAATGTGATGTTTTCCTCCCTGGCTCATCTTTCATAGGCAGAGTGGAAATGGTGGAATTAGATGCTAATCTGCTGGTTGGGTTTAAAAATAATCTCTGTGTTTAGCTCTCCTCGGGGGGTGTGGAGGGAAAACAGCAGGGTTTTCATGTTTGCCAGGCTGACACCTTCCTGGGCTGTGCAGGTGATTCCCAGGCTGGAGAGAAAAGGTGGAGAAAAGGACAGTGGGATTATCCCCTCACTTGGAGAGAAGGTTAAGGGGAGGAAGGAGTGAAAGTTGAATTTTGTCAGTGGTGGTGAAATCCATTAGAACAGAAATGCTGCTCAGAAAGGACAGTGCTCAGAACCAGGGGGGATGTTTGGACTTATGCAGATGTCTTGAAGAACATTTTGGTGAATCTCTGAGAATGAAGAATATTTGTGGCTACCAAAGCTCAAAGGGAATGAACCAGCCTGAAGAAGGCCAAGACCCTCCAGGGAGGTAAGGCTGAGCTCTTCCCTGGCAAAGGTGCTCCAGGTCAGGCAGTTAGAAGGATTTCCTTGTTCCAAAGCCTCAAGTTCTCACAGTAGTGGCAAGAAAATCTCTCTACAGCTCCATGTGTCCTTCCTTGCAAAGGAAAGGAAGACCAAATATCCATTTCTCTTTACACTCAGATAGTTGCTTGGTGAACAACCATAACACTGGGGAGAACTGGGAGGCCGCTGGAGCCATTTAGGCAAACAAGAAGCTCTTACTCTCCTGCAGTTTTCCTCCACAGAGAGAGAGAGGGAAGAAAATGAACCTTCTTTTCCCCATCACACTCTCCAGCAGAATAAAATGTGACTTTCCCCCTAAATAATTCACAGCCTGTCTCCTTTCTGAAAGTTTTGGTTAGTACAAAATGACACTTCCTACCCTTTAATGCTCTGATGAAATATCCTTCCATGTATAATTTAGGAACTGGCAGCTGGTAGTAGTGGGGCAGGTGTAGTGCTGGCGTTGGCAGGCAAATCCCTTGGCACCACTCTGCTCCCAGGCCACAGGAGGGGACAGTGCTGGAAGATCTGAGGACAGGAGCAGTGCAGAGACACCCCTGCCAGGCCTGGAAGGGTGAAGGATGACTGGGAAACCAGCTCTGGTGCAGCTCACAGGGATGCCTGACTGCAAAGCAGGCAGAAGGGCTCAGGGTTGTGTCCAGCAGAGGCAGGTGGGGTCCTTGGTCTAGATTTGAGCCTAAGGAAGGGGAAATAAGGTCGAAGCCTTGGTCCACCATAGGCTTGCTTTGTGGCTTGGGTCAGCACTGTGGGCTCAGAGCAGCAAACACACCTATAATTGTAGATTGTGCTCAAGTAAGCTCCAGCTTTCACAGAATGGGGCTTTACGTCTTTGTGTCCACAGAAGAGAAAAAACTGCTCCTTGCTTTAGTGCTTTAAAAAGAGAGAAATAATTACTTCCTTTTTTAGAGGCCCATTTTGAAATACAGCAGGTGTTTTATTGCTCTTGGAGCATTAGCACTGTGTTTTGAGTTCAATTTTCTAAATCTTAAAACTGGTAACAGTCAGCAGCGTTCAGGTTTCATCCCACGCAAGCTCTCCCTTGCCAAATTTCCTGTTACATTTTGAGGACGTTTATTTTGTCTTGTCATTTTTTGAAGCTGCTCAGAGCACACAGAGAGAGAAGTGCAGGACACCTGATCCCACACCAGTGCTTGGAATGACGCAGCCCTGTCCCACCACGCAATTACAGAAAAGAAGCTCAGGCTGGAATCAAGTATGGACACATTCAGCAGCAGGAGTTTTCCCAACCTGTGCAATAGATCCTGGAATCACAGAAGCACTAAGGTTGGAGAAGGCCCCTAAAATAATCAAGATTATCTCGTGCAAATGCAAATGAGGGAGCTACAAACCTGGGGGCAAAGCAGTGATGATGCTTTTGACTCCTGCCCTTCTCTTGCTGCCCATGGCCTTGTCTGGAAGGCACAATTAGCCTGGAGCTCCTGGAGCTGCCCTGTGCAGAGGCTGTGCTGGACTGCCCCTGGCCAAGGGTTTTTTCCCAGATATTTCATTAACGTTCAGAAACGGCTCTTCCTCGCTAATAGTCTACCGACATTTAATAAACACAGCCCGAGAGTTTTATAACCTGTTAACTTCCAAGTGGCAATAATTAAACAAAAATGATAAATAATTAAGGCCTAATTACATGGTATCAGTCATTTCATTTTCCAGCAGGCACGTTAAGTGCATTTGCCACTACTGATTGGGGGCTCATTCCGCACGCGCTCAGCACTTTCTCTGCGCGCCTGGATGGAGAGTCAGGTTCCATGCAGCTTTATGGTGGAGAAGAAAAAGGAAAATGTGCTTCATTAGCTGGGTAATTGTCCCCTTCCACCACTGAAGATAATTCCCAGCGAGGCTCTTGCATGACTTTGGGAAGGCAGCAAACAGAGCCGTTTGTGCTTCATGTTTCTGTGACAGACTGAGCTGGAGGAGATGGGGCAGGTGCAGAACGGAGGCATCACCTCCCTTCTCCTTGGTTCTGGATCCCAAGCTGACATTTGTACCTTGGGGCTGATGTCATGGGGTGAAACCAACCCCAGTGAATAGACAGAGGGCAGGGGTTTGAAGGTGTGACGCCAGGATCCATCATCATCGGATCCACGTCTGAGTGACATCCCCAAAGCCCCACTCTAACACCAATTTACATCTGAAAATACCTGCTTCCCTAGTGCTTTGACTGGGTATTGAGGACTCTTCCCAAGGCATAGCTGGAGAGGCTCTCCATAGTTGGAAAGGTCAGAAGAACAGCCCTGGCTAAAAGGGAAGGAGTGGGAGCACCACAGCTCCGTGAGAGCACTGAAATCCCTGCTTCTCCTAATGGACAAGGAAATATGAAACAGTTTGATACAGCCTAATAAAGGGGGGATGAGCTGATGGTACAGAAGATTGAAACTGTTTGTCCACAGTGAAGGGATAGTGCAGGGCTGGTGAATGGATCAGGAGGGAGAGCATGCACTAAATCCACTCAGGTACCTGCTGCCAGGCCGTCATTTGTCTGCTATAGGGAATAAATGGCCCCCATTGGAAAGCAGGGAATTGGTTTAATTGATCTCCACTGGACCCTTAGTCAAGGAGGAGCCTTGCACATGCTTTCCTTGCTTCCCTGAAGCTCTACAATGAGCTGGCTTGCTGCAGTTAATTTCCAAATGGCTGCAAAAAGCTTCCCGGTATTCAGGCAGCAAATTCCACTCAGTTTTTTTTTAGCCTGTTCCAGTTCATCCCCTCAGACAGAGGACATAAGTTGATTTTCCCCAATGAGCCTATTTCCTTATCTTAGCCAGCCCCACTGTTGCCAGTTTTGGTTATGTCTGACAGTTCCATGGGTGCTCCCCAATATCCCAGTGCTGCCAGCTCCAGTGCTGAGGTCGTGGATGCCCAAATTTCCTGCAATGTGGACCGGGGGAAAGTCAGCCCCAGAAGTTTGCTCTTTCTCTGTTTTTCTATCTGACTCTCCTGGGTGAGGGATGGAGACCTTTGGTCTGCAGAAGAGTTTGAGTCAAAGAGCATCAGGTGTGCAGATGATCATGGCAAGGAGTTTCTTCTGAGGGTTAAGGCAGAACTGAGCATTTCAGGACTTCCCTGCCCAGCTCACAATCATC
The DNA here is from genome assembly GCF_963513975.1 of Fringilla coelebs. Lineage (NCBI taxonomy): Eukaryota > Metazoa > Chordata > Aves > Passeriformes > Fringillidae > Fringilla > Fringilla coelebs. Next base: position 5,742,986 of record NC_140047.1, on the reverse strand, counting down.
CATCACAGCTGCTCAGTGAGCTTTGCCCTTTGGCTTCCCAGGCAACTCTGGATTTTATTTTTCGATTTGTGTTTCTTCCCCAGGTGGAAAGACAGAGCGACCCAGCTAGAGGGTGAAGTTGTGGCTGTTAAGTTGTCACGTTGGCTCTCTGTGGGACTTGAGAGCCCACTGGAAATGCACACAGCCTCTGTATTAGAGGATAAACTGGGCTGAATCCCCTTCTATCTGCCAGAGTGCAGGAGCCTCTGTGACATCAGGCGTGGAGCCACAGCTGTAAAGCGATCGCTCGTAATGCGTGGTGCCTGGTGCACAATTTCATGTTTAATTGCACACTGTGGGCACCAGGGAAGAAATCTAAACCAGCATCCCAATGCAGCATTTATCCTTTCTGCTCTCACCAGCAGGGCCTCCCCAAAAATAGCCTGGCCCCTCGCTCGTCTTTCTGCTGAGACTGGAATGTTCTTGGGGGAACACAAACTGCCCTGCCAGCAAAATCTGCCTGGCGAGTCCCAGAGAGCCCTCAGGGAATTCAACACTCCCACTCCAGCAGCTGGGGACTCCATCAGGACAAGGTGTTTCTTCACCAGCTGGAGCATTACACAATGAGATGCTGAGGAAACCACCTTGCCTGGAGAGCCAGTAAATTCCCCACGGGGAAGGAGGCGGTGGAGGGAGTGAGTGGAGATGCATTAGCAGAAAAATGAGGACTCTCACAGAAAGGGGGGCAGGTGTCAGCTGCACCCCACTGTTCAGGATGTGTGGTGCTGTGTTCAAGGAACTGAAACTTCCTCAAGTGCACAGAAAACTGAGATTGCTGCAAGGAAGTGCCAACCATGGATTGCTGGATAAGTCTGTGTGTCTGTCTTGATCTGCCATTGAGATGTGAGGGCTTGTTCTGACCCCAAAGCAGGTGTTCTGACCCCAAAGCAGTTGTTCTGACCTCAAAGCAGGTGTTCTGACCCCAGACCAGGTGTTCTGACCCCAAAGCAGTTGTTCTGAGCCAAAAGCAGCTCATTAGGGGGATTTGGTGTTTGACTGGAGGTTTGACAGCACCGACACATGCAGCTTTTAAATCTGTGGATCTCTTAGAAGATCCACCTTGGGAAAGGAGGTGAACAAAGCTTGGTGGCAGCTCTTTGTCTTCCAGGTGCCTGCTGCTTCTAACACAGATCACTTTCCAAATGAGGCTGCAAGAGGGTTTCTCTTCAGATGGCATCACCTTAGGTGATACCTCACTCAACTCTGAGGAGAGGGTAGTTTGCTGCATTCTGTCCAAGATGAAATTTCTTCCAAAAAATTACATTTTCAAGGGCTATTTTCACACTCAAGATCCCCCTCAGCGAGAAACATTGAGCAATTTAGAAATATCTTATGTGGTGATTTTAAGGAATCCAGTCAGGAGTTCCAGCATAGCCTGTTCAGAGTGAAAATTGATCTCCTTTACTAAAACCTGGAGAATCACCTGTATTTCCCCATTTTCCAGGTGCCCTGAGGTAGCTGTGCTGTGTCAGCACCCATATCCAACCCAGCCATCAGAGTGCACTGCTGGGCTGGAGGAGCTCACCCAAGGTTCGTGGAGCATCCAGGAAAACTTGTGGAGCACAGTCCTGGTTTCCAGAGGAGCAGCTGGAACATCTGGATGCTCTATTCATGAGAAGAAAAGGAACTTGCTTGCACTGGAGAGATTGCAGAGAGGATGTGGAATCACAGCAGTGGGAATGCAGAGGTTGATCCAGGGCAAAGCCTCTTTAAGGATTTGGGAAGCTGGATGCAGAGAGGGCAGGGTTAAACCTCCCAGTGCCTCTGTCCATGGACAGATGCTTCCCGAGGTGTTCCTGCTCAGCCCTGCTGCTGGAACATGACAGATGTGCTCCTGGCCAGCAACCCCCCTGCAGCAGCAGCAGCATCAGCAGCTCTCCAGCAGAAGACAAAACAGCACAAAGGTGCTCAAAGTTATGTTAGGCTTTTTATCCACAGAAACCCCTCCTGCTTGCCCTGCAAACAGCTTGCAAACCTCCAAAATCCCCCACTGTGACAAGGTCCTTTCCTTCCTGCCACAGCCCAATCTGCATTTTCAGGTCTCCTGACCAGCCACCTCTGTACATACTCAATTGCTTTAAATTATTAGAGGCCCTGGTCTCTGCTGTCATATGTGTTGATGTCTGGGCATTAAATATTTATGGAAAGATTCATTATTTGGGCATTAAATATTAACTCACATGAGGGAATGAGTTCAATGATTTGTGTTTGTTTTTTATGAATTGAAAGTGTCTGGTTTCCAAGGGGTGGTGCCTGGGGGTAACTGGTGTTTCACTCCTGGCTTGGTGGTGGAATTTCTCCTTGCCAGGCAGCAGCAATAGCCCTTCAGACTATTCTCCCACAGTTCCTGGCTGCCTGTGCCCTGGAGATTTACTTTGCTATCAATATTTTTTTTAGCTTTGTTTATAAACCATGCAGTTTAGACAACTTCCTTCTTCCCCCTGTGGCCCCCTCCATCACAAGGCTCTCCACACACTCACACAGGAGAGACTTGAGATGCTCAGGTATCAATATAATTGTGTTACCAGGAGCTGTCTCCTCGTGCTCTGTCTCTTTAAGTGAAGTTTATGGCCTGAAAAGTAATTGATTTGCAACGGTATTTAAGACAAGAGCTGGAGGATACTGCTGTGCTCTTCTGCAACACAGTAGCCCGGAGAAAACCATTGCTAAAGCAAAAACATTGACTTTTTTTTTGTGATGTGGTCTCTTCTGATGCACCCAGCAGGGGTGAAGTCTGCTCTATTTTTATGAAATTGTCTTCTATTTTTACAAAGGTAGTTTGGACACTGCTCAATCCTGCAAGTTGAGCTGTGGTTCAGGCAATGGGTGAAGGAAGGGAGGGCAGGATGCTCCAGGCTTTTGAATGCTGCTCCCTCCTTACACTTTTGCCTTGGATTAGATTTTAGCATGTTTTTTTAAATATTTTTTTTTCTTGTTGTAGTTTCTTTGTTTGTTTTTTTCCCCAAGGAAAGGTAGTTTTAAAAGGAGTCAGGTGAGGCTGGAGGATCTGCTGAGGTTCATCTACCTGGTGGATAATGGCACAATGGGAGGGATAAATACATCCTTGATTGTGGGTAGGGACAATGCCAAGGCAATATCAGGGGGTAGGATTAGACCAGGAAGATGGGAAGATTTTCCTAATACACTTGAGCCCTTTGTGCAATCACTCTGTTGGACAAACTGTAAATTGGAGTGAGAACATAAAAGTCCCAAAGCCAACAGCAAATCTCCTTTTTTCAGTAGGGTTTGAATCTGCCCTGCTCTCTGTGGAGCAGAAATACAGCAGAGGTTGGGTATTTCAGCTTTTAAAAAAATTCAGACCAGGATAATTTCAGCAACAAAGCTGGGCAGCCAAAGGAATCAAACCCTCCTTGCAGCACACAGGGCTTGCTGGAATCCCATCCCAGGAATTTCAGAGCAGAGCCATTTCCCTGGGCTGCAATATGAAGGAATTCAGATCAGCTGCTGCTGCAGGAGGAACAGCAATAGTCAGAACGATCAAGATAATAGTCAAATTGACCATTTTGTGCAAAGAATTCTGTCAGCAGCAAGTGGAACTTCTCAGGGAGAATCAAACTGAAATCAGTGCTTGGGAGCTTTCCAGAAATTCACCTACAGAGTTCATAAAGGTGCCCATGGTGAGGTACACGTGGTGACTTCCCAATGTTACATGCCATGAGAAATCCTTTCCTGGAAGGAGTGAGTGGCACTGGTGTATCCAAACTCAGGGTGCAACAAGGACAGGGTTGCAGCAACACTTAAGAACTTGCTCTTTTCCGACATAACTTCCTAAGGGAACATCTATTGTATATTTAGACCTAAGTAATTTTTCCTTCTTAAAAATCAAGGAGCTTGATGCCCAATTTCAACACCTCCAATGGGAATTGGATGCCCTCTGTGAGACAGATCCCTGCAGAACCTCAAGCCTAGACACAAAGTTATGGATGGATAAAAACTGCTTCATCCAATCACATCAGAGATCAAGGCTAGGCTGGAAAGTTTATAAAAATGGAAAACAAATAAGTGCCTTGTTCTGACTGGTTCCCTATTGCCCAACACTTGCTGGTTGTTCTGCAGGATCCCTCCAGTGGGGCACTGTGGAAGAAGCTGCAGCCCCACAGGAGCAGGAGGGGTGTTCCTAGTGCTCATAGTGGTGACCCTTTCTTGCCATGGCCTGGCATTTGGGAAGCTTTGCCTTCCCAGGAAATCCAGAGCTCGGAGTGTCTGGCCCTGTTTCTACAGCAGTGGGCACAGGAGCTTCAGGAATCGAAGATTTCTGCAGTTCCTTTGTTGGACTTTCTGCTCTGTTCACATATTATAATTATTTCTGTCATTTTTTTTTAAGCTGCCCCCTGCAAATTTCCTTTCTCCTGTTGCAGGCAGTGATAGACTCTCTGTGTCCCCTTTCCTTCTCCACCTTAAGGGGAGCCTACTCCTCCCCACCTTAATCTTTTATATACTCACTGAATAATAACCTTTTCTGGTCATTTACTCAGGAAGGATTTGTCATTCCAATATTTCATTAATCCTATAACATAAAGTCCAAAAGATATGTACATGGCTGAGCAGCAGCAAATAATTCCTTCTGTAGCCTTAAATTCCTTCTTCCCAGATTAAATACAGCCCACCCTGTGCAGGAGCAGATAAATTTGGAAGGGAGGTGTCAAACCCACACTTTTGCACCACTTTTGGGGACCACTGACTTTTGTCACCAGGGTGATAATCAGGCATTAGAAGGAGACAGGGGGATTCCAGCAGATCAAAACTCCTCTGTCTGCAGGAACCCCAAGTCACGGAGAAAATGATGCAATTGCAGCAAATGTAATTTCTGCCTGTAATTTGGGTTCATCCCTGTGCCCCATGTGGATCAAGGGGCTGCTCTGAAAGGTGCCAGAGATGTTCCCTGCCTGCTGCTCAGGGCACTGTCCCTCTTACAAGTGGTTTTCTTAGGAATGTGTCCACTCTCTCAAGCACCTGGGGAAAACTGCTTTTTCTGGGATTGTTACAGAACCTCCTGGGGAAAAGACAAATCAGACCTTTTATCTGCTTTTCTGCTTGCCACAAGCTAGTCCCAGCTTCTAACCACTAAAGGCACTTCTGCTCCTCTCTGCTCTGCCAAAGGACTTAAGATGATCAATTTATAATGTCTACAGAGTGCCAGTATGAAAAGATCTTCTGAAAATGCCTTGGATGAAAAGATGCTGTTAAAAAAAAAATAAAATCTTTACCTTGATAGACTGATTACAATCTATTGTGCCATGGATTAGTGGGTGAGTATTTATTCAGCTTATTTTTTATTCCTATGTACAGATGCTCTGGACCACAATGACCTCTTTGAAGTCATTATTGGCTCTTGCATCCCTGAGTAGCACAGAGGGCACATTAATAAGCTGTGTATAGAAAGAGACAATGAAGTCCCCAAGAAGTCATTAAGAGTCTATTGTGTCAGTCTGACTGTAGCCCACAAAAGACACCAAATCTGAAAGCTAAAAATATCCTTTGGAAATGCTGTTGACACAGTTATTTCACATTGGCAGCAACATCCTCCCCACATACACACACACTCCCCCTGCTAGTCCTGCTCAGAGCAATGAATATTCTGGGAATATCTGCCTTTTCTTGGGATTCAGCCATGTCCAAATGGCTCTGTCTGCACCAGCTTGATTAGTGAAGTCTGAGGGACTTCAATTTTCCCTCAGTCCTACATTCCCCATGTCTTGGGCTGATTTTATGATGATACTTTATTCCCTAATCATCTGCTTTATGCCCAGAGATGTCTGTGGAAGCTTTAGGATGAACCAGGGGTAGGGTTGGAGTCTGGGAACACCAGGCATGGGCTCTGTTCAATCTCCCTCTCCAGTGGGCTCTGGACAGTGCAGACCAGGGATGCTGCATTGGTCCTTTTGTTGGATTGGTTTTTTTTTTTGCTAGCTCAAAGCAAGAAGTTTTAATTCCTTCCCTTCCCCTAGCATGGAGGCTGTACCAGGAATCTTCTCAGTTGTTTTTTGGTTTTTTTTGTTCCCTTGAACTGTTCTTGGCTTGGCTTGTTTTTCTTTTCAGCACATCCAGGAGTCAGCAGGGCCACCCCAAACCTGAGAGCTCGGAGGAGCTGAACCAACACGAGGAAGGACATTAAAATCCTCCAATTCTGGCTGCTGTGAGGAGGAGAACCACACCTGAAATTCAACAAGTTTCCCATCTGTTCTGCTCCAGGCTGCTTTGTGAACTCCTCTCCCCATCCCAGAGACAAAAGGACCAGTCATCATTTTGCTTTCCAGGCCATGTGGTCACCCCGTGTATTTTATTTCCCCAGGATTTTTTTGAGATTTTATTTTTTTTTGTTCTGCTGTGCGTGTGGGTGTGTGTGGATGGAGGGTAAGTTTCTTGGAATTCATATCTAGCACTTCTTCAATCCTTTTTTGTGCATTGTGGGCACCTCCTCTTCCCTCCTTCTTTTTTTTTGTTTTTCCCACTTTCACCTGCTGGTATCAATTTCTCTCACTGACAAAAGAACAGGGAGTTACTGAAGCCCTTTCCTCTTTAGAAGAAATGGTCATTCCAGGACATTTTCTCCTGAAACACCCCACTGGGTGAAATGCTGCACAAATACCCAGCTGGAGACTGCTGCTGTGCCAAAGGGCTGTGGCACAGAAGACCAGGACAGGAAAAGATGGGAAGGAAACTCATTGTGTTCTGTGCTTTTTGGAGCCAGAGCTGCTCCAAGCTCACCAAAACAGATTTCTGTGTCTGAGCAAATGTCAAGAGGGAGAGTTCTCCTCCCTCCAACAGCAGAGGAGCAGCCCTTGTGGATTTCCTGGCAGTCTGCATCCCAAGGCTGGCTGGGACACTCCAAGGACTCGGTCCCAGGGGTAACAAACCTCAGCTGCCTCCCAGCCCTTGCTCTGTGCTCTCTGCAGGCTCCAGACATCACCAGATTTTCATGGTATTCCTCACAATTTCTGGATTTAGAGACGGTGTTTCTTTCCTCTGAATGGAAGCTGGAATTTGATTGTTGCTAATCAAAACCAAGGCATGCACAGCAATATATGTTCAGCCTTTATTTTAATCTGAGGAAGTCCTAAACTAAGAGGAAATTTCATATTCTTAGTACAGTTGTCACAGCTGATGCAAATAAACAACACAACTCCTTTCAATGACCCAGTTTTATTTTAAAAATCCCCTAAAAACCAACACAGCACAGTTACCCAGATACCTAAAACCACTCTGAATATGACAGATATTTTAATAGAGGGTTGAAAAGTCCTTTGATGGGTCTCATCTCACCCTAACACACTCTGATCCTGCACAGAGAGGTGGCAGAGTATAAACAGTCACTGCAGCAAGCAAAGAGAAAGGTGGGAATTGATGTAAAATCCAGTTCTGCTTTTCCTTTTCCCTACTAAAAGGATAAGAGACAAGATTATTCCCTGCCTTTCTTGGCTGTGGAGTCTCCAATACTGTGTCTAACTCATGCTGAGTAATGGGTATTGATTGCTTTGTTACCAGCTTTATTGTTCAGTCCATCACCAATAAAAAGTTTATGTAAAACAAGAGCAGAAGGAAGCAAGGGAGAGAAAGTGACTGGAGAGTGCAGATGCACATGAGGAGTAAATGCTGCTTTTATTTCCACACAGATATGCTGGGCCTAAATTTTAGCAGCAGGAATTTATTTCTCATCACCCTGTTTTAAAGCCTTCAGAGAAGGGGTTTTTTTGTTGTTTACTTGCTGGTTTTTGGTTTTAGTTTTTGGGGTTTTTTTTACTTGCCCATGTTCAAGTTTTTTTAGGGAAATAAAGTACCAGGAGAGAAAGGGAAAACGGGGTGAGGATGATAAATTTGCATATGAAAAGGAGTGGCTGAGGGTTTTGCTGAGGTTAAAAGGAAAGGAAAAGGAAAGAACTGGCTGGGAGTCTTTAGGGCTGGGTTTCTCTACACACTACACAGGTGATGAGAGTAATCACCACTTTCCTCAGAGGCTTCTGGGCTGAAAACAATTTCATTTCCATGGCCAAATATTATTGTATGCCGTGGCCTTGGCTAGGAACATAAATGAAATGGGGATATAATTTTGGAGAGGGTGGTGCTCCCCTCTTCCATCATCTGAGCTCCACCCAATTTGCTTCTTCACCTCTGGAACCACCCTCACCAGGCAGGCACGGCAATAAATCCAGGGATAAAGGAGGGTTTGCTGATTGAGGCAGAGCCAGCCAGGGCCCTGTTGGGGCACCCAAGGGGCTGAGGGGCTCCTGCTGAGCCCAGCCCTGCCCTGGAGCTGCCCCTGCTGCTGGATTTCCCCGCAGAGCATCCCAAGGACATTCATCAGTCTCGCTTCTTGCGGTTCCATTAACTTTTCCTGGCTTCAGACAATAAAGCTAGGGAGTTAATTTCATTCATTTAAGCAGTGGGAAGGGGGTGGGGATGAAAAATACACGGAGTGCATTTTATTTGAATCTGATGGATCCGGGGTGCCGCGCTCGCATCCCTGCCACAGTCAGCAGTGTCAGCACTCAGCAGCAGCTCCAGCCCTGCAAGGAATGACTCACTTGGTTCACTGGTCAAACTGAAGGAAAGGCATGAAGTAAAGTACTGTTTCAAGGTTATTCAACAAGAGGTTTTGACCCAAAACTGAAAGTTTGCTTTTTTTTATTTAAGGCATTTATTTGTGTCATCTTTTTTGGGTTGTTGTTGTTGTTGTTGTTTTTTTTCCCCAAGCAAGAGAAGTGTCAGTTTAAAAAGGAAGTGTTATTTCAGAAGGAAAAGTGGAAGCGTTCTGTTAGGAAAAAGAAATGTGGGAAAATGTTTTGACCTCTCTTTTTCTTTCTTAATTTTAACTTTGTATTTTTGTCCTAGATGAAATTCTTCACACGCTGTGTGTGTAACTGAATAGTTCTGCTAATCACTTCCCCCAGACTCCATATTTTGGTGAATTAGATATTTTCACAAGGAATACTGCCTTCATCTCTTCCCTCGATCCTGTGGTTTGACACTGGCCAAACCTCAGGAACTCACAAAAACCATTTGCTCACCTTCTCTTACTCAGCTGGGCAAAGGAGAGGGAAAAAATAAACTGAGGGCTGGTGAGTTGAGATGAGGGCTGAAGAAAACATTTTTGGCAAAGCAGAACAAAAGCAGTGCCAGGGCTGCCACCACTACTTAAATACAACAAAGAAACAAAGCTGTGCAGGAAGGATGGAGAGAGAAAAGAGAGGGGATGGCAAAAAACCCTACAGCTCCAAAGCTGGGAGATTTGGTACAAAATCAACTCCTGGCAGCAGGCCAGGTAACCCTTGCCAAAGCCTGACAGGTGGCAGGTGTCACCTGGGACATGAGGAATGAGGGATTTCATCTTGCTGCAGAACCCAACCTGCGACAGCTTTCACCTGTCCTGTGCCTGCTCCCACCTTGTGTCCACAGGTGCAGCAAATCCCTTCCACTGCCTCGGGAACAAGAGGCTTTTGCTGTGTTTGAGTGAGCAAAAACCCAAATGATTCTCTTCCTAATTAGCCTAATGAGCCTTTTGGCTCTCTCATGATGACAAGTAAATGAATTTGCCCTTTGCTTGACAAGTTCTTATGGGAATGATCTGAAGCCTTTCGTAACAATGCATCAAAAGTACAAAGTCATTAAAAACCGTTGTCCAACTATGAAATTAGTTATTGATTAATATTGCTTCCAGACAGCCATATTGTTCATTAAAAAAAAAAAAAGATTAAAAAAAGGATTCTAATGTTCATATTTCTTCATGAAAGAGGTTATTGAAATATGGAAAACATTTGAGATCCTGAGGTCATGTATGTCTTTACTTCTATGCTCAGAAACACTCATTTTATTCATTTCATCTTCACAGGGGTCTTGCACATGGAAAAAGTTGTTGATCACTGTAAACACCTGGGCTGATCTCATCTCGCTGTGCCCTCTCCCAGCTGAAGAGAGCAGCTCCTTCTGGAAGAACCTTTACAAAACCCAGCTGAACAAGCCCTGCTGTGAGTCACAGCGAGTTTGTCATCTCCCAGGCTGCGAGGCACAGCTAAAACAAGAACAGAGGGCTCCTAAAAGTGGCTGAAAGGCCCCTGCTCTGTGAATAGAGCCAGGAAATAACAGCCATATCAAGTGTTATTAGGGGCCAAAGGAGGGCTGTCAGAGGGAACAGGAGCACAAGCAGCCCGTGTGTGCTGGTCTGCTCCCACCAGGATGATTTCCATGGTCACCCAGACAGGTCAAGAGATGTGTCTGCACTTTTGTTCCAGCCAGCCTCCAGAATCCCTCAGTCTCTCAGCTGAGAGAAAGGAAAATGATGCAGGGGAGAAAGAAAAGGGAACAGTGAAACAGTACTTGGAGTCACGCTAACCAGAAAGGATTTTGTTAACATTGTGAACTGACTGGCTTACCACAGTGCTGCAAATTTGTTTGTTTAAAACCATAAAACCATAACTCATTTTGTAATCTCCTTCCTTCCATAGAAGTGCCATTTGTCAGAATACAAAAAAAAAAAAAAAAAAAATTCCAAGTGCAGTTTAGGTTCCATTTCACTCTGAGGTCATTTCCAGCCAGCATTCATTTGTGGGCTGAGTTGATCAGAAGTTTTCCAAAATATAGTGGCTATTTCCACATAAATATCTACTTCCTGAAACCAGCATGTCTGAAAAAAAAAAGGGGAAAAAAAAAATATTTCCCTGAAAATTCAGCTCTAGGAGGAGTCTGGCCCAACAAATGGCACAGTTATAATATTGTTCCTCCATTACAATTGCCTCAGAATCATTACTCTTGTATTTCATCCTCAGCTGATTATTCCCTCAGCTCAATTGCTTTGAAACAAATAAAATACCATCTATTTGTGTTTTTGCTTCTGTGGGGAAAAAAATCTGCTTATTGTGGCAAACTAAATAGATTGGTTTTGTCTGTGCAGGGTTTTGTTTTAAAGAATGGAATAATTTTGCTGGAACTGAAATTCGGATTTTTCAGGCTCTCTAATGAAATTCTTCTCTTGTGTGTTGATTTGGGAAACAGTCTCGACAGCTGATATTAAACAGCTCTGGAAGCTTTAACTGAGGTTTGGAATTACAGAATCCCAGAATGGGTTGGAAGGGATATTAAAGCTCATCCCATGCCACCCCTGCCATGGCAGGGACACCTCCCACTGTCCCAGGGGCTCCCAGCCCTGTCCAGCCTGGCCTTGGGCACTGCCAGGGATCCAGGGGCAGCCACAGCTGCTCTGCCCACCCTCACAGGGAAGAATTTCTCCCTAATGTCAAATCCAAACCCAATCTGGTTATTTGAAGCCATTCCCTGTGTCCTGTCCCTCCATCTCTTGTCAGTTTTCTCTCTCCATCTTGCAGCTCCTTCAGGCCCTGCCACACTGAGCTCACCCCAAAGCTTCTCCTCTCCAGGTGAACAACCCCAGCTCTCCCAGCAGAGCTTCTCCATCCCTCTGATCCCTCTGGGCTCTCTCAGGCATCTCCAGCTCCTTCCTGTGCTCTGACCACAACCACCCAAGAGATGCTGCACTAAAAAGATGTTCAGTCCTCGCCCTCTCTTTCCAACACAAGGTGTTCAGATAGTCTGGAAAAGTTTTAGACAGTCACCCAACGTGAAGCTTATCAGGTTTGCCTATTATTTCTTATCAAGTCTGAAACATGCCAGGCATCATTTAGCCTGAGATATTTGGCATTTCACAAACCCTGACTGCCTGTCACTCAAGCCCAGGTGATGGGCACTTCAAAGAAGACCAAGGTGCAGTTTTGAGCAGCTTTTTATAAATTTCTTTGGACCCACATTTTTTTACATGGAAGCCCTCTAGTTAAGGCTTGAATTCCTGATAAATTCCATGCATTATTAACCTAATTGGACACAACATACACTCTGAGAGTCTCATTAATATTTTTTAACACGTTGCAGCGTCTTTACTCTTGAGCAATCAACCGAATTTTTATCTCCATAAAAATGGGTCCCTCATAACCAGACAATATCCAATCATTTCCAGTCCATAAGGTAAATTTCCTATATATTCTTTCCATTTTGCAGTTTTCTCACCAATCAGCACAATAACTTTCTCCCTATGGATTATTTCTCCACAAACCTTGCCAGAAGCTGCCTGGGAAGAATGGAAATTTGAGTGGGAAGACACATCAAAGAGAGAATCTCAGGCTAAATGAAAGCTCTTTTTAACAGAATTATTCCATTTATTCCATGATTTCTACTCTTTACTGATTCTAATAATCTTCAAAATAAATTATTTAATTGCAATATGGTAATAATATACCGCTGATATAATATTTACCAATATTATTAAATAGCACTGCAGCCCACTGGATGTTAAGTGATTTTGTGGTTAATTTATCTGTGCAGCAGGAACAATTTGGAGTCCAACACCTGAACATCACAGTCTGAGGTGATACAAGAAAACATGAAAGGGATGACCCTGAGCTAAAATGATTAGTGGTGTTTGTTAGGCACCATGGCTGCAACAACAAAGTTAATCAGCCAGAACAATTATTAGGTAATTAAAAAAAAAAAAAACTTAGAAGTTTTTTATTGTTATTATCTAAAATTGAACTATGCAGATTATTTTTAGTAGGTAGAATTTTGTTTGTATCCATGAAATTGCTACCATATTAACAAGATTTCCCAGATATTAATGGATTGATTTCTGTATAATTGTAACTATATTAATTCATCCCAATTACCTCTAAGTAAAATTAAAATTAAGTTAAATTGAAGAAATTAAAAATGTTTGAAAACCCTGCATGGAAACCTTGAGGCATCACAAGATTGTTGTTTCTCATCTCTAATATCATTAATTCTGCAATAGAAAGAGTCTTGGTTCTCCCAAGACTTGTCAGCTGTTGTTTTCTGTACATTTCAAACCAAATTTTGAGACCTTTTCATGAATTCAATATGATTTTTTTTCCCCCACTGATAGAAAAGGTGCCTTTGTCTGTCTCCAGACAATGAGTGTCCCTGCAGGGCTGATCAAATTCCACCATCCCATGGGGAGATGCTGCACCCAGGGCAGGAGCCAAGCATTCCTACCTGGATACAATCTGCCCTGGAACAGCACAGCAGCCTTTGCCCCCTGCATTCCCAGAGGAGCAGCTTTCTCCTGCCCTGCATTCCCAGAGGGAGAGCAGGCCCATCTCCAGCAGCCCTGGAGCTGCAGAGGAAAACTCCCCCCTTGTGCAGGATCCTGCTGCAGCAGAGCCACAGCTGGCACTGCAGGAGGGCTGAGCCCCCCTGGGATGGGGCTGTGCCCCCACCCTGACACACAGGGGGACAGGGACTGCTCTGACTCTGGCAGTGGTTTGTTTTCTTTTTTTTTTTTTTTTTTTTTGTACTATTGAATTTGTATTTTTAATTTTCCTAGTAGAGAACTGTTATTCCTGCTCCCATATCTTTGCCTGAGAGCCCCTTAATTTCCAAATTATAATAATTTAGAGGGAGGAGGTTCATATTTTCCATTTCAAGGAAGGTTCCTGCCTTCCTTAGCAAACACCTGTCTTTTCTAACCAAGACAGTTATGTTGGACTGGAAGAGTTTAGGTTGAAACAGCCTTCAGCAGGAACTCCCTCATGACCAAGTTCTTCCACTCCCAGAGTCAGAGGAGCTGTGCTGGGGTTTATATGCAATGAGAACTGGCAAGAGAACTGCTGCACATCTGAGAGGGATTTGGACAGTTTGGGAAGGCAGGTACATGTCAACTACACATATGTTTTTCAGATTTTTTTTTTGGGGATCTTGACACCTGATATCAACAGGTATTTCAGCTCACTTGCATCTTATTTATTCATCTCATGGCTGCCTGTATACTCTTCCAAAAGACTCCTCCAAAAATACAGATCTCTAGCTCCTGATGTGCAGATCACTCTGGGCTGGTTTGGTCTAAAGAGTCACTGGGTGGCCTTGGACTGCATCTTGATAGGCTGCACTGACATGGAGAACAGAATTTATTAATTCCAACATATCCTGCCTTCTCTTCAACTGGAATTTTCCACTTGTGCTGGTCTCTGTGGGCTTCAGGGGCTGGCCAGGTGGTCTGCTCTGAATGGAACAGCCTGAATCAGATGAAACACTGGGTTTGGATCATCGGTACCCTGGTGGAATGAGGCAGATGCAGGTCACACTGAGAACCAGCCAAAGCCATCCCCCTCCCTGCAGTAGAGTCATCCACATGAAGAGGAAAGTGCTCACAGGGAAGAGATGGTTGGCAGAAAGGTGTTCATTAATTGCAATTTTGTTCTGGACCCTCTGGTGAACAGAGACACACTGGGAACAAATGAAAGTTTTTGGAGTTGGGGGGAAAAAATAAAAAGGAGGAAAAAGTTTTGCGTCTTAGAGCAGGGAAATAGTTTGAGGCTATGTTTTAATTAAAATGAATATCTGCACTATCTTAATGTTATTGCCAGTTAAGTGTAGCGGGGTGATTTAGAGTTCTGTAACACAATTATACTCCGGTAATGAAGCTCCGCAGAATTATCCCAGGAATTCCAAATGCAGAGGGGAGCAGTAGCTCTCATTTGTAACCATGTTACAGCCTCTATTGTTACAGTATTTTCTGTTTTCCTCAAAGATTAACTCGGTGCTGTTTAAGTCTCTGGTTACATTAAAGAGGAGGGGGAGCAGCTGCAGCAGCTGTTTTGCTGTCCCTGGGGTGAATCCTTTCCCGAGGGATCCAACCTCCCAGCAGAAAGCTTTCCATGCCCCTGGTGTCTGCTGGGGCCAGCTCTGCTCAGTCCCTGGAAATATCCCAAATTTCTGCAGGTGAGACCTCAGGAAAGATGCCTTGACAGGTGATGTGGAGCCTTTCAGAGCTGCTTCACATCTTTGCCTCTGATTCCTTCTGGTCTGCCTGGGAGGTCTCATCTGCTTGTGGGCTCCTGGTGGGATTCCTGCCTTGGAAAAGAAGGGCAGCTCCCTGCTCAGCTTGATCCCCTTCTTCCAGATACACAAAAAATACCCTTACATCTTCAGCTGTGCCCCAATACAGCCCAAGTTACATGCACTGGAATTATGTTTTTAGTTTTAGATGTTGGGTTTGACCTTCAGAGTGTGCCTGGGTCACTCCTGGGTTTGTGCCTCAATGGGCTTTGCCAAGAGAGCCAGAAACATCCACATGCTGTGACAACACCCCTCAAACAGGTTCCCCCTCCTGTTCATCCACATGAATACTCATTTCTCCAGCCTAAGAAGAATTTTGCTCTGTCCAGAACTGATTCAGGGCACAAGTCCTTCAAGGCCACCACAATTCTTTGCTTGGGTGAGATGCTGAGGTGCAGAATGGAAGGCACACACCCCAAAACCTGCTCTCCCTCAAGAACTCCTCACCTCTGACTGAGAACCACCCAAGATTTTGTTTCTGGAAATGGGAAAACTGTTTGGAACAAGGAAGAAGCCCTGGCAGTTTTAATTTCCATTGGAAAAAAAATTTATTTGGTATTGAGGAAGGCTGAAAACTGAATGTGAGGTAACTTCACTTGAGTTTTTGATTTGCAGCAAACAAATTAAAAGCAGAAAGGAATCGATACAATAATTAGCACAATCCTCAGGAGCACCTCCAAACCCCTGTGGCAGACCCCAGCTGTCTGATTAATCTAAGAAAACAGAATTTGTACACTCTCTTCCCGCTTCTGTGCATTGTTCTGCACAATTTCACATCACAGGTGGTGATATGAAGGTCCAGACTGTTCAAATAAAGCATATCTGTCAATTTTTCAGAATTTTCAGTGTTCAAATCTAGCCTCACATTCCTGAGATACAGGCATTCTAGCTCCAGCCAGGTGGCACTTTTGGGGAAAAAAAATAAAAATGGGCAATAAAAGCAAGTTTTAAAAATGTCTTGCTACTCTGCTTTGTGGCTGAGTTTGAAACAAACTGGCATGAAAGAAATGTTTCACACCTGAAATGTGCAGCTTTTCTTACCTTTTCAGGATGGACTGTTTCTATTTGCTTGCTTGAAACTAATTTTAGTTTGTCCACTTCTTTCCAGTGGAGCCTTTTGCAACCATATTTCCCAGATCTTAGCAGTGAGAACAGCTCTTTCTTTCAGGCCCTGGTCTGTTCACACTGAGCTGTGCTTTTCTGCCTTCAGGCCTTCTAAAATATTATCCAGTGGGGCAAAATGCTGCTCAACGTGTGTAAAGACCTTGCCTTTCACCTCTAGGTCAATTCCACCTCTACGAGCCAAAAAATACAATTCTGCCATTGTTCGGTTTTACCTGAGGAGTAAAGGCTGTCACCTCACAGCTTTGTGAAAACCCACAGCTCAAGCTCTGACTCGAGGCACAAGCTCACTGTTAGCATAAAAAAATAGGTCAGTCCATTTTCTGCAGAAAACATTCCTCCTGCAAAGTTTTGGTCCCTCTCCAACCACTTGCTAAAAGCTCATGACCATGGAATAAAGGCTAAGGTCAAATGTCCTGGAGCTATGAGACAATATCTCAGGATGCAGGCGTCCTTGGGCTCTGATTTAGGTTTCCATGTGTCTTACTGCATTTGCTTAATGATTTTCTAGGCACCTATGGCCATAGCATCTGGGCTGCTGCCACAAATTAAATGCAATCAGACATTAAATCAAACTGCCTCCAGCAGGCTGCAGAAGCAGGGCTCCTCCAGCAGGCTGCTGCCACTGCTGGGCAGAGGGGACTCAGCCATGGCTCAAATTCCTGCCAAGGTGTTGCTGAGAGGGGGTATCTTGAAAAGCTGGCACTGTGGATTACCAGGAAATCCACATCCTGAACTCGAATTCTTCCTCTATGAATGACAGAGAAAATAGGGCCAGAATATATCTCAAATTACTTAAAAATTCTACAGCCTCACTATACAGTGAACCTGCCCTTAGGCTTCCTTTTGGGCAAAATCCCAGGCATCATTTATGCAGCACAAGACCCTGAGGTTCAGACACTGAGACTTTGGTGTTTTATGGCTTCTTATTAGATATTTATTCTCTCAGCATGACCACTTGAATTTCCAGTAGCACATGGTGGGGGAGGTGGATACCTATCCCAGGCCACTGCCTGGTGGGGTTCCTTCTCTTCTATTGAATCCCATTTGGGATTTTATATTCTGTGTGTTACTCTTGGAGCCAGACACATGCATGACCATATCAGCCTGAGTGCTAACAGCTGGAATGTAAAAACTGTCTCATAGAAAAAAAGATTTATCAAGAATTTTTCCCAAACAGGATAATGTAAATTCAGCCCTGTTTTGGGGTGTGAAAAAATTGTCACATCCAGAACTGTGACGGCATGAAGCAATATCTGACTCTGTGCTGCTTTGTCAAAATACCCCAAATAGCCAGATAACAATTCAATTTAATCCTCTTTATTGTGAGAGAGTGAGGGAGACTCTCAGGGCATGTAAAATCTGTCTGCATGTGTCCATCTGCTTGCAATAGCTCTACGTGGCAGCTTGATGGGAAATTATTTACATGGGAAGGAAAGGTCGCTGTCTCTGAAGGACAAAACCCTCCTCTCTGTCCAACAAACTCCGGGAGCCGTTGGTCACCCTGGGATGACAGCTCTGAATTGCAGGGCAGTGTTTGCTGCGTTTATTTCTCCCAGTAATTCAGGGGGCGTGCACAAGTGGAGGAGGTGTCACACATTTGGCCAGATTCGGGGTGTGACAGAGGCACCAGGCCACGGTCACCTCAAAAACACTGAGGGATATTTACAGAACAGGAAAAAAAAAACCATCAGGAGCTGTTTACTGATTAAACTTGAAGCAAGCCCAGCCCTTCCAAAAGAGCAATCATCTGCTATTCATCACAGATTCCTGCAAGTCTGGATGCAAAGGCTGCTGCAAAGCTCGGGAAGTCCTTCATGCTCAAAGTCACTTTCTGCTGTTTGTGTTAATGATGTCAGAGCCCTTAGGAGCCTGGCCTGAGCCTTGTTTTAGCTTCTGGACAGAGAAGAAAATGCACCAAATGCAGGCAAAGAAGAGACAAAAGAACATCCCTTCTGTAGGGCCTCATGTCAGTGGCACAGCTCAGGAGCACCCCAGTGTTCAGAGCCACTCTCCAACCCTCCCCACATTGGGTCACACAGCACCTGTGACTGGAGTCCAAATCTGCTCAGATACATCCCCACTGGTGGCTAGGATGGAGTTGCAAACTTGCTGGACGAATAAAAACTCTGTCTCAGGCGCAAAACAAAAAAGGATTCAAGTTCATTCAAATCGGAATGAAAATTAGATTGATCTTTTCCTTTCTAATTTTTCAGTAGGATTTCCAGTTTCATGCATTTGAATTGCTCCCCCCTCCAAACTTTGGATCCTGTTGGTCAAAGTGACCACACTTGGCAAATGGGGACAGGGAGCTTTGTGAACACAGGCAGGGTGACAGAAAAAGACCTCAAGTGGTGTTTTATGGCCCCAACCAATGCAATCCCTGTGCATTTCTTATTGTGGATTCTGAGAGTGGGATGGCTATTTCTAAAAAAAGGGTCAAATAGCTCCTGTCTTACAGACAGAGGGTTGTTTTTGGATTTGTACAACACCTGGTGCCATCAGACAGTAACCATCACGTACAGCTGTTTGTACTCACAATCCATGGAGCATTTCCAAACAGCAGCACTTCCACATGCATGGAAGGAAGGAACAGGCAATAAGTTGCACCAACCTGTGCTTTGTACCTCTACTCTGGTCTGAAGATCAGTTTTCAGTGACACCACAGCTTGAAGGGTTAAATCTGATTGACTTTCCACACCAGTAACACAAATCACCACGATATTTTCTCCCCTTTTAGATGGTGATTGTCTATTTGGAAAAAGAAATGA
This sequence comes from Fringilla coelebs, assembly GCF_963513975.1. Taxonomy (NCBI): domain Eukaryota; kingdom Metazoa; phylum Chordata; class Aves; order Passeriformes; family Fringillidae; genus Fringilla; species Fringilla coelebs. The sequence continues at coordinate 5,724,183 of NC_140047.1, read as the reverse complement.
ATTGCCAAGAATTTTGTCCTGCTGTGTAGGTGGAACTGTCACACATTAAAACTGCTTTCAATCACCAGCAAAACTCAAAAGCAGCAATTTTCTTTCTCAGTTTCACCCTCAGTTTGATGCCTGATTTTCTAACACACCTGTAGCTTTGCTGGGGAAACTTCCTCCTCCCTTGAGCACGAGCAACAAGAGAAGGAAGAGCAGTTTAGCACTGAGCATGTAAAGACTCTAAAAAGGAAAATGAAGCAGAAATCCTTGGGAAAAGGATTTCTGAAATACCAGGAACAGACCCTGGGTTTGAAAAAAGTGCATTCTGCAGCACTGGGCTACAGTAAAATCAGGTGAGCCTCGAGGCAGGAAATGATTGGCATCTGACTCCAAGGTTTTGGAATGCTGAACACTCACTTTATTAAAACTATATTATATTACATTATACTGTACTATAACTGTACTACAAAGAATACTAAAGAATACTTACTACTAACTAAAAACTTGTGACTGTCTGCAGACTGGCAGTCCACACAGCTTGGACCTGATAGAAAAATTAACATCAGCAATCTCCAGCAGAATCCAATTACCAAATTCCTTCAGGCAAACAACCTTCCCAACACATTCCACACCAGGAGCAGAAAGCAGAGATAAAAACTGTTTTCCCTCTATGCTTCTCCAGGAAAAAACCTGAGAGAGAGAGAGAGAGAGAGAGAGAGAGAGAGAGAGGGAGAATGATGTTTCTCTGTGTTCAGAGGGCATGTGAATACCACACGGGGCTTGGGGAGAACACAAGTGCTGGATCTCACCAGGAATGGATAATTCCAGAGCCCACATCTCAGGGACATCACTTCCAATCTCACCCATGTCACACAGTTTATGCTGCAGAGCCAGGAGAGTGCTTTGGTTATTGAAACACAGAATGAGCTATCAGGGAACACAGTGTTTAAACCAACCTGAACAATGACTCCCCGTGCACTCTGCAGCAAGTCATTTAATCTCCCTGTGCTTCTGTCCTCTGCAGGCTGAGGACAATACTCATTGTATGTACCAGGACACTGCACAGCTTCATCTGCTGGAATTATTGTTGCTCTTTGTAACTCCAGAGTATTACGAGAAGAGATAATGGAAGCAAAAGTGAATTTCACTTTTGAGTGGTGGCCATTAAGCCTTGCTGGAGCCCTCTGACTTCAAAGACATTTTATCTCTCCACTCCAGTGACAGATTAGACTTCAAGGATTAAGGTTGCACATCAACCTGCACAGGGCTAATTTTTGGCCATGTTTCCCCTAGTGTTGCTATTTACCCCAGAGAAAAGATAATATGGGAGTATTATTTATACCTGTCTCCTAGCTGTAAATGTCTGCCTAAAAATACCTGTTGCTCCCACTTTCTCTCATGGGTGGTGACATGAGAGAAAGGAGCACATTCCAGAAGTCAGGAATGTGCATCCCAAATCTTCATCTGAAGAGAATAGCTGGAAGCCAGGGACAGTAACACCCACAATTATTTTTTTTATGGGTGTTTACTACCCTTTGTGTTGTCTGTGGAGCTACTCACGCATCCCCTGGTGATGGGGAAGTGCCCTGCCAGGGCTGTAATAGATAATATCTCCTGCTGTAGAAAGTGTCAATCCTTCTCTTTACAGATGGCTGAGTGCAGGGGTTGTCCCTGGAGTTGTGTGCTGCAGTTGGATGAGCAGGGAGGGCACACATGGCACAGGAACATCGGGGGCTTTGCTCTCACACTCACACAGCAGCTGAAGCTCCTGCCCACAGCAAAGCCTTCCCCAAAATCCCTGCCTGGCTTTGGTGGAGCTGATCTCGTGTGTCTGGTGGGCACAGGCAGCTCCTGCCCAGGGCTTTGCCCTCTCAGAACTGCAGGGGGGACAGGGAAGACATGCAGCAGAACACCTGGATGGGGCTGGAAGTGCCAGGAGAGTGGACAGGGCAGTCCCTGTGAGAACCAGGAGCTGAACCCTGGCAATCCCAACATTCTGCCAGGAGTTAAGGAATTCCATCCTACCAGAAATTACCATCCTCACCCAAAGGCACAGCTCTGTTTGGTCTCAGCTGGGCTGAGCTGTGGACCCATCCTTGGTGGCCCCTTTCCAGCACTGTGGTGGGGTGGGAAGGACCACTCTGTTTCGCTGCTTCAGTTTGTGGGGCAAAATCAGTGGGATTTTCAGGTATGTGGTTGTCAGTCAATCTGGTCAAAGTGTTAAAAAGTCAACAAAACATAAACTCTTTGAAATGGAAAGCAGAATTTTGCAGAGAGGCCAGTCTGAAAGAATTGGGACCCAAAAAAACGGCATTTTTATTCATTAAAATTCAAATGCAGATAAATAAGCAACAGCTTCAGTGAGGATTATGGAACTCCAGTATTTATGAGGAAGCAGAAATTTTATAAATATTGAGATTGGCTATTTTCTACCTACATGCCTTTTTTTTTAGAAGAGTAATAACATTTGCTAGTCCAGCAATAAAACTATGCATTTATGCAGCAGCTTTCATCCAGAGATCTCCAAGTACTTTACTAACATTGGCTGCATGAAGCCTCACAGAGCTCTTACAGAGAAATAAGGAATTATTATTCCCAGTTTATAAATTGAGGAATGTTTGCAGAAGAAGATAAAAGAATTCTGTCCAGAGGCAAAGGCTGAAAATGTGGCAACGCTGTGGCAGAGCCTGGGAGCTGTTGCAGGAATTATTCTCCATCTGAGGGGCTCCACCAGTTTTAAAGATGTGTTTAGAGGGACAAAAGTTGCTGCAGGAAGTGATGGGCTGAACTTGGAGGGCATCATCACCTCACACCAACCGTCTGAATGCTGTCATGGGCGACAATGAATGAGAGCAACTTATTCCTACAGATCAGCACCAATCTTGTGTGAGTTAAATAAAGGGTACATCAGCTCAGAGTTATGTGCCAAATAACTCTGTGGCCTCATGTATTCAGTAAGATAGGGTATCTCTCCTTAGCAGAGAATCATGCCATGTAAATGTCACTTTTATGGATAAGGTCAATTTAAAATATGTTCCCAACAGCAGCAGCAGCCACAACAACAACAACAGCATTAACAGCAACATCAACAACAACCCAAATAATGTTTTAATCGTTGTCAAAACTTCTCCTCTACAAGACTTTTTAATGAAATTTGCCCCTGTATTAAAAAGAAATTCTGTCATAAATATAAGAAAGAAAAAGAGTGGCAAAATCCAGCGAAAGATAGGCTGGGTAGAACATGTGTTTTCATCAGCTTCTACCATTTTTAAAAGGCAGAAAATGGATAGGATTGTTTCCTCTTTTCAAAAAGAAAAATTCTTCCCTTATATCAAAATATAGAACAGGAGATTTGGGTCTTCCCCTGCCCAGACCTGGTCCCCAGAATAAGCCTCCACCAGTATCATAAAATCCTTCAGACAATCAGGAGGTTTCCTTTTTTAGATTAAATCTTTTTGTGGGTTTGAATATTTTTTCTTCTTTTTCCCTCCTTTTCCTTTTAGCTGTCTCTATGACATGTCTTCAAGTGATCAAGATTACTGGGCTGGATAATATCCAGGCAATTAATTGGCTAAACTGCAGTTAAGGTGATTAAGAAATTTTAATGGCTGAAGGGACGTTGATAATGAAGATGAGGATGATGACAAAAATGATGCTAATGAATAAATTTGTCTATTTCTAAACTTATTTTACTTGTCACCATCAGTGGCTATTTTGATGTAGTATGTTCTGGCTCTGAGTTGCAACCTGTCCATGTGCAGGGGGTGGAATTGCACTGTCCTGGAAACGCTCCTGTGGCCTTTTGGAAGCAGATTTCACATCACCATTGATGGAGGTATTGCTGTCTAGAACTTCTCATTTAATCCAAGGCCTTGTCTCTCACCCACTAATTTATATCAATCCCTTTCTTCCCATTTGCATGTAACACCTCTTTAAATCAAGCAGGGGTGTCTTTTGCAGGGCTCTAAGTGGCAGGGAGCTCACAGCATTCAGCTGTTGCAGGCATCAATTACTGCTGCTATTTAGAGTCACATCTCCATCAGAGTTTGAGCACATCTTTGAAGTTTGCATCCATTGGGCTTTGCTGGAATGTTTTCCCTTCAGTCGAAGAGCATTTTGTTTACAAATCCCTTCCCCATGTAAGCACTGAGTGGTGATGATGATGATGATCCAGTCATCACTGCATGTGACACATCCCACATCTTCTCTTGGAAATTGGCATTTTTACTGCCTCAGCAAGGGCTGGAATCCAGCTCTCTGAGGCACGGGCAGCCTTTCTCCTGGCGTGCACAGATCACAGCTCTCAGCTGAAGTTATTAAAGAAAGTGATCCCAAGGGAGAGGCTGCAGAGAAAACTCATAGATATTTCCTCGTTTCTTTAGGACTTGCATGTCTGAGTCTTGATTGCTTCTCTCCAATTTCAAGTAATTGAGTCTGTTTTCTTTTGTTTTGTTGGTCACTTGGTGTTTTTTTTTCCCCAGAGATCACATTCCTAACCGTGGAACATGGCTGGGATGGAGAGGGCAGGAGAAGGGAAGGCAGTGCTGCAGCCTTTTGTACCAACACAGCACTTTTTGTGCCAGTGGCAAAGCCATCATTCCTTAAAATCCCATTTAGGCAAGGCTTTTGGTGGCCTGCACGCCCTGAGCTTGCTGTCCAGATCCCCAGGCAGAGCAGGGAGCTGGAGGGGGTTCTTGTTTTGTTCTCCTGGTGACCAGGACCTGCCATGCTGCTGCTTTTCTCCCTCTGATCCCCAGCTGATGGATCTGGCAGCATCCGAGAGGAAGGGTCAGAGTCCAATGGATTAATGGTGCTTTGATTGACTTGGTGATGTTTGATGTGTTGTAGATATGCTCAGGCAGTGGCTCCTGTCTCTTTATCTTCCTCGTGCAGCTGTGCTGACAGCTTTCCCAGTCCCCTCCTGAGCTGGCTTTGCAGCACCAGGAGTTTCTCAGGAGAAATATTTGCCTTTGCTTCCTGCATTCTCTCTGCCATGCACACTCTGTGTAAGGAAGGGGCCCAGGAAAGCAGTAACCCACTTTAAAAAGGGAAGAGGTTCACTTGCTCTTCAAGAAGAGAAAGATCCATATTAAAAAATCCTGGTTGCAAAACTTTAGGAATGAAAAAAAAACCTCAACTGCTGCTCTGAGAAGTCACAATTCACCCTGGCTGCTGATGCCAAGGACATCTCTCCTGTGTGCATTTCTGGTGTGATGGAACACTGATGTGTCACAAGTGTGGAAATGGTTTCCTACAACCCCTCTTTTCACACATGGGGGAGAAATTCTCACTCTGAGCTGCCAGGCAGAGCCTGTGCTTTCCACCAAGGCTTCATCTCATGTGTGGCCCTGCTAAAATGCATGGTCTAGAACACAGCACAGTTCTGGGCTCTCTTCCCAAGCCTGTGAGCGTGAGAGATGCTGGGGGTGTGAAGAGGGAAGTATGTGAGTCTTGGCAGTCTTGTTGAGGACAACCAATGACCTCTTGGAAGGCTCAAAGGCAGAAAAATGAAAAGAAAAAGAATTTGACTGTAGCACTGGAAAAAAACCCCCATATGATGGCTCCAGAGATAAAATTAAGTGTGTTACATCAGGATCCTAATCCCTAGGACTTGATAGATAGGAAGTGTTTCTGTTCTTTCATTTAGTTTTAAGTGCAGCTCTATTTATCCACCCATTTAATTGTTCAAGCTTTCCAGAAAAACAGCAGGGCCTCTTACAGACTGGAAGCAGCTGTAGCCTTGTGTGCCCAGGTAAAATGCCAATAAGGAAAAAGCATTATTGTATGAAGAAGGAAATTCTGGACTTCATAATTATCCCACTGAAAAATTGAAATGTCTTTTAAATCCTTTTTCTCCCAATGGAAATGAAAAGAAATTCCCTGGACTGAATCATGACTCTGTGCATGTGTGATTAATTCAGATTTCATCCTACATGAAGGCCTTGACTCACCGAGACCATTTCTGATGCTCTGGAGATGAGCTGCACTACAAGGGGACTGGAATTACATAAAGTAACCAAAATCAAGCTTGAAAATAAGTGACCTCAGGAGGTCACCCAGTCCAGCCCTGCCTCAATTCTCCACCAGCTGCTTCTAAACCTTTCCTGACAGATGTTGCTTTAACCTGCTCTTAAAAACCTCTGGTGGTTCCAATCTCACAGCAATCCATTCCAGCCCTTAACTGTCCTTTACTGTCAAATGTTTTCCCTTCATGTCTAATATAAAACACACAATTATCTCTATTTTAGACATGAAAGATGTGCTTTCAGATGTTGAGACCACATGTCCAGTGATGAAATCAGCATTTTCCAATCAGGCTGATTGGGCTGTAGGTCTGATTCTTGTCTGATACATTTTTCTTTCCCATACACAGATCCTTTTCATTTTCCTACCTCTATATTGCTATTTTCTCTCCCATATGTCATATCATTCCTTGTTTATGTGTCCATTCCTCTCCACATCCCTTGGATTTGCCTGCTGTCATGGTTTGAATGACAGATGTCTGCTAAGGAAGGCAGGAGCCTCCCTTAGAATGGAAAATATGACCCCCTTCTCTCTGAACTGTTATAATTTTGAAATTAAGGGGCTCTCATGCAAAGATATGAGAAAATAACAGCTCCTTTCAGGAAGTTATCAGGAACTTTACAGGAAGGAGACACCCATGCTTCCAATGCCCCCTCTCCCACATCCCAGCAGAGCAGTGAGAGCCCAGCCCAGGCAGCTGCAGCTGCAGCAGCTGATTTCCTGGAGCTGACGTCGAGGGGAACTCTCCAGTTCGTCCTGCTGGCCCTTCCCTGACCTGTGGATGTGAAAATGTGACAAAAGCATCGCTCATGCAGGCTGTTACACTGGGATGGAAACATGACGCCTCCATAAAACGTGATCTATGCGCAACCATCACGCGTGTGCCTTCAGACAGGGCAGAGCAGTGACTTGCTAATTAAGTTTTACAATCCAGTGGTTGTGAGAAAGATAAAAACATGTCCCTGGTCAATCCATTACAAAGAGAACAGAACATCTGACCTTTTCATCCTGCCTTCCGTTTGCACTCGCTAGATCCATAACCTTTTCCAGCTGGAACAGAAAGTTCAATTAAGTTTTGTTGGCTTAGAAAACTGCCCATGTCCTGGAGAGTAGATTAGGCACTCAGGGGCTGCAATTATCCATCTGGTGCCACTTCAGCTATAATATCTATATATTTATATACATACTGCCAGCCTTGCAAGGATAAACATTGTGCTGAGTTGCTCAGAGGAGGGTCACATTCCCTGCTGCTGGGGATTCCTTTGGTGCCCATGTTCCAAACCAGGATCTGTGCAGGGCAAACCCAGAGTCACTCCTGGCACTCAGCCCCAGAGGGAGCGTGTCAAACAGGAATTCAGCACACACCCCCCAACCTTGCAGGTTTTCATCTCTGTCAATGCACTGATTTATGGATCTGCACTTCCCCACAGCCCAGGAGAGGCACGCAGAAATAATTTAATCTCTGTTGAGAAAGGAATTTTATAAATACAGACACATGTATATATTAAATATAGTTAGCACTTCTGGGGACAACGAGCTTGGCCTTGGCAGATCACTCATGCAATTACATCCAAGATGAGTCCCTGACAGGGACCAGCCCATCAATCATCAGGGTGATCAATAACACCTGCAGTGCACACAATCAAACCTGATCAGCCTCACACAGCCTCGGCTGAGGGAGCATCACAGGTCCTCACTGCACACACAGGCTGTACCTTCAAGGGCTCATTGGAAAGTTTTCTGAGCTGGATTTTCCCTTTGGGGATGTTTGCAGCCTGTTTGCAGAGCTCCAGCTCTCTCTAAAAGAGAAGGAAACGCTTCTCAGATCACCACATTTCAGTCAGAACCGGGCCTTAAGAAAAGGATGCAACAGTGACATTAATTCCCAATAAATGACAAAGCCAGTGGGCATTGCAGCTCATAACACAAGGCTCTGCCTTTACCAGGAGCTTATAAAAAGGTGAACATAAATTTTCCCTTGTCCATTGGACACTAAGAAAAGTAACAAACAAACAGCTGAGGACCATGCACTGTCTGCTGTGGGGCAAGTGGCAGAAATTTAAGTCGGTACTATCAAAATATAGGTTGTCCTGCTCAAAAAAATGGGAGAAGAAAGACTTCTCACCCCCAACAAAGGAGAGAAACATCTCAGTCCAAACAAGAAATACCATCTCACACATTTAATCTCAACCCTAGCAAAAAAGAAACAAAGGCTCAACAGAGTCTGACCTTGGTCTGACCGAGTTTTGGTGGCACTGGCACTCCCAGGTGTGCCCCTGGTTCCCCAGGAGGGATCCCGGCCTGGCACAGGGACTGGGCTGAGTCTGCAATTTGTGATTTCCGTGCTGTGCCTCATTAGCTGCTCAGCCCTTTTGGGCTGGGGACAGGAATCTGGCAGCAAGGTGCGAGCAGCCGCTTTAATTGGGTGTTCAGAACAAAAGCAGCAGCGGCAGCGCTGTCATTTTGGAGCTGGCTTACAAACAGGCAGTTTGAAAATCGTTTCCTCCCATCTGCACGGAGTCAAATCTCCCAGTGAGAGAGTGAAAACATGGGGAAAGCAAACACACACACACAGAAAGGTGCCTTTGCAGTTTCTGCGCTGGTTTCTGCACTCTGCCGTGGTTTATCCTCAGCCTTGAGGCTCTGCCAGGTTGGGACTGCCCTGCTTTTTCTCCCCACCCATCTCAGCCTTGTGCACGATCAGGATATTCACCTTCTCTGTTATCACCCTCCTCACTGGGATTTTCTGGTCTGGGCAGTCCATGACAGCTGCCAAAATGCCCAGATGTGATGGGGAATGACAGATCAGCAGCCACATCACATCAGGCCTCAAAATGAGGAGCCCTTTCCTGCTGGCCCTCATCTTACAGTCCCCAATAATCACCAGTTCCCAGGAAAGCAGGCTATTTGCTTATTATTTTTCTTTCTGGTGGTCTGCACTCTGTGCCTCTGAAAGGAAGGGGAACTAAAACAACCCCAACTTACTCAAAACTGTCCTGAGATGTTCTGTCTGCACCTCTAAACACAGATGTGGATTTAGCTGTGTTGCTTAGAAACCTGCATCTGTGGCCTGTCTGGTCCCTTCATGTTTATTTAAAATCACATCTAATAGGAAAAGACACAGCCAGAAGGCTCAAGAGTGAAAGTTTACCAGGGTCACTGCTTCTGTCACCTGAACTATTTTTCTGGTCTGTGCTTCCAAAAAAACCCAAACAGCTTCCATACAAATTAGATAGAGAAACTCAGGAGTTCAGCTCAGCTGTCTCCCACCCAAGGTTTGTCTCCTGCCCCAAGAAAGCAATCCTTGAGTGTGGTGGGCAGCATTATGCTGACAAGCATCTTAACTCTTTTTTTTTCCTCCCTGCTGGGAAGTTGTATCTATAAATAAGAAAATTAAATAGATTTTAACAGGGATAGCAAATATCCATCAGTCCTGGACAAACTTCAGCTGTGCTTGTGAGGATAAACCAGACATGCCCTGGCACAGGGAGCCTGCTGTACCTGGAGCAGCTCAGGGTTGTTATGTGAATTTCCCAGGTCAGTCTGGGCACTGCTGCCTTCTCAGGGCCTTCGAGTGCTCACATGTGTGGGGGAGAGCTGTTCCCAGCACATCCATATCCCTACACAAATACCTCCAGAAAGGAGCCAGGTTCCAGCTCCATGCTGCTAACAAGGCACCAGAATCCAGGTGCAGATGTGATTTCCACCCCAGCCTGACAGTGCCTTCACTTACATTTAAGCACAATTGCAGAATCCTTGCTGTTGTCTTCTCTTCTGCTGAAATAAAAATGAACCAAAACTTGAAATCTAACAAATTCTGAATGTAATGGCTTCATAAATTGCAGACATGAGACAAGTGTGATTTATGGCTCTGCTGTTTTGTATAACCAGGGCCATAGATTTCTTCCAGTTACTGGTTTCTGCATGAACCTCAATTGAGTTATGGTTTAAGCAGGGACATGCAGCCTTTAACACTGGTATCAGGATGAGGAATCTAACCACATTCCCTGAAAACGATTTTCCAGTGATTCATCACTTTCACTGGAAAGCAGGTGACACTTTAATTCAGGCTTGAACTTCTCTAGCTCCTGATTGAAGTTAGAATTTCTATGGAGAGGCAGACAGAAACCAAAGGGAAGGAAATAGTGCTGTTGTGTCTGTCTCTTTTTGCATATCTCATTTCCCATCACAGGATGAAAATGCAACAGCTGAAACGCTGAAATGAAAGGCTGTGTTGAGGATCTATTCAGCGTAGTCACAAGCAGATCAGACAAGAAATTCCATGAGTCTGATTCTGCTGATGTTTCCTGCCTGAATGGGAGACTCACAGCCTCCCCTTTGAGAGTAAAAGAACTTCCAGCATTACAACCACACCTCTGATATTTTTGAAGTCTGCAAATAAAGCTTTTTTTAACTGAACACCCCAGCACTGAGCACAATCACGAGGGCTTGGAGTGCTGTCTAATTTCTCAGCTTCCTGCACTGGGACTGATTGTTTTCCATGACTCTTTGTGCTCTTAGTTTATGAAAAATCAATGCTTTCATGAAGAAAATAAATCCCCCAGCTATCTGTTTAGAGCAGGACTGCCTCCAACTCTGTCACTTCTGCTGTTCTCTTCACTGATCTCCAAGGAACTGGCACAGGTGTTAATCCAGCAGGTTGGGATCCCCGTGCTCAGGCAGTGGAGGGCACAGGGTCAGCAGCATGGGTTTTAAATAACCAGAAGGGTGAAATTTGGATGCCACCTGCTACTAAGTGCCTTGTGGATCAGTGGGAATTTTCAGGTTTGACAACATTTTCCTTCCCATATCCGACTGCAAGGCAAAGAATTCTTAAAGTATAGGGGAGAAAGACTTTACTATATTTATGTCAGTTCAAAAAATAAATAAAAATCAACCCCAACCACAAAAAGAGATGGTTTGCAGAAAATAAGGCTGTCAACGTTTATTTTGACGTTCACGGGAGAAAAACCGGGTTTGAGATGTCACTCATTTTCTCTGAAAGAAAAGTCAAGATTCAGGAGAAAAGGCTTTGAAAATAAAATATTCCAAACTGATTCATTTCAGCTGTGTTTGGTTTGTTATCCTGGGCATTTTTGGGGTGAAACATTTTTTTTCAGCAGAATGCTGGTTCTTGAAGGGGCTCTCAGAGAGCAGCCAGGCTCCTTGGGTTCTGCATGGTTGAGGGTTAGCAGGAGCAATGGAGGAATTTTTTCCTATTGAATTTCTGTGGAATGGCTGATTCCTGCTCCACATCCCCATGCAGAGGCCAGGGAGAGCCACTGTCACCAAATCTGTGTCGGAGGAGGACGGGAGGTGAGTGGGGTTGAGGCATCATCCCCGGGAGGGATCAGAGGAACCTTTTGGCTTCCTGTTTTCTGCCCCTGACCCATTTCTGGAAGAAACAGCTCCTGTGACAAGGCTGGGAGCCACCAGGTGCCTCCCTCCTGCTGAGGGCACGAGGAGCTCACACTGGGCACAGTGGGGGCTCTCACTCAGCAGTGTGCAGGAGTAAATCCATCTGATTTTCCCAGGGCACTCCTAATACCCTCCAGCCACTGCTCATTGCTAAAACAAATCCTTTTTTTTTTCCTCCATCTCTTCCCAGGCGCTTTCTTTTCAAACCCCAGGCCTGCTGCGTGCTCAGAGATGTTGCCTTAATTTGCTTCCCCCCTTCCCATGGCAAAGAGGACGAGAGGAAACCGTGAGGATTATCCCCTTGGAACAGCAGAAACACATCACAGCCTTCCCCCATCCCAAACCAGCAGCTCTTCCCTTTCCCCCACTCCATCCTTCCCACCAATCCCCCCCAAAACAAACCCAAAGGGTTGGGAAGCAGAGGTCTCTGCAGGTAGGAAAGCAGCTCCTGAGCACAGGGAGGTATTTTTGGTGAGGTTTGAAGTGCCACATGACACAATCTTCACAAAATGCCAAGCAGCCAAAGCTGGAGCCACGTGCTCCCAACCTCTTGCACTGAGGTAAAAATAAACCTTAATAAAAGGGCTGAGGAGGCTTAATGGGAAGTGGAAATGCAAAAAGGACAAAGCCATGAAAACCCAGTCGGGATGAGCCTCAGCAGGTCTGAGGGAACACAGTGTGATGGCTCTGCCTCTGACTGTGTCTTGGTTTGAAAAGGCAGGTGTCTGCTAAGGAAGGCAGGAGCCTCCCCTGAAATGGAAAATATAAACCCCCTCTCAGGCAAAGAGATGGGAGCAGGAATAACAGTTCTTTACTAGGAAAATTAAAAATACAGATTTCATAGTACAAAACAAACCACTGCCAGAGTCAGACCCTGCCCTGTCCCCTGTGTGTCAGGGTGGGGGCACAGCCCCATCCCAGGGGGGCTCAGCCCTCCTGCAGTGCCAGCTGTGGCTCTGCTGCAGCAGGATCCTGCACAAGGGGGGAGTTTTCCTCTGCAGCTCCAGGGCTGCTGGAGATGGGCCTGCTCTCCCTCTGGGAATGCAGGGCAGGAGAAAGCTGCTCCTCTGGGAATGCAGTGGGCAAAGGCTGCTGTGCTGCTCCAGGCTCAGATTGTATCCAGGTAGCAATGCTTGGCTCCTGCCCTGGGCACAGCATCTCCCCATGGGATGGTGGAATTTGATCAGCCCTGCAGGGACACTCAGTGGCCATGGACAGCAGAGATCTGCTGGAGGGAGGATGGGCTGTGGGGGAGATAAAGAAAAAACTGTCATCTTTAATGAACACTGACCAGGGACACCTTAAAATTTTAAACTCAATTGTTAGGGAGTGTTGACAAGGCTTTTACAGTATGAGGAGAAACACCAAATAAAAAAAATTTAAAAAATGAATTAAAAAAGAGAGCAAAACCTGCCACCCCAAGTTTCAAGCTCTGTAACCCCACGCTGAGCTCCAGTGCAAAACGTTCCAGCCCTGGCATCACCTCCCTTTGCCTGGCAGTGCCTCCCAGTGCATTAACATTCAGAGTTAAACCTGGGGGAGGACAGCAAAAGCCAGGGATCACAGAGGGAATGAACTCAGAATTAGAGATGGACCTGAACCAAACCCCTGGGTCAGAACAGAACTCCACTAAAGGACAAGCAGGGGGGTGGAATTCTGCAGCTCAGCCCAATCTAGAATTCATTATGTATCTCTGGTATTTCTAAGAAGGCTACAGCTGTGATATTTAAATGCCAAACCTTTGTGCATTTTTAGGCTCAGGCTTTGGTTGTTGCTTTTGAGAAGCTGGAATAGTTTTTGCTCCTCCCTGCTTAAAAACTGAGAGGAAGAAAGAGGAAGAAAGGCCTGGCAGCAACGTGGATAGGTTTAGTTCTTGTTATTGTAACATCAAGGACATTTTGAATCAGAGCCAGCTGATGGCCAGTTCACCCTTTTTTCATGGTGGCTCTTCGCTGGGCAGAGAAAAATTGCAATTTCCTCCCCAACACACACCCTAACAGCCCAAACTTTGTGATTTCCATGGCTGATGATTTCCACCATGTTTTTTTCCTTATGGATGAGCAGAAGAAGGAAGCATGAGCTGATATCCCCAAGTGAGCAGATAAGGAGCCTTGTGCAATGCGCAGCATGAAACAGAGCCAGGGGGAAGCAGAAACAAGAGGTGGTGGCAGTGGAGGGCGAGCCAAATGAGAAGTGTTTCAAACACACAGGGGGTCAAGAGGGCAGCAGAAGTGTTGGTGAGGTCCCTGGGCAGCAGCAGAGGTGGTTGTGAGAGAGGTCCTGCAACACAAACAGCAAATTATCCCAATTTCCAGCCTTCCCATGGATTTGGGTTGCATCATCCACTCTGGGGCTGGGGCTCCTCAGCTGCTCTGAGGGGACACAGGCAGGGCTGCTGCCTCCTCTGCCCCATCCAGGAGGTTCTGCCCCAATTCTGGGGGGAGTTTTGTCCTTTTCCTGATCCTGTCAGAAACAAGGAACAGTCGTGGGACCACTGATGGTGTCCTCACATCCCATTTCTAAACTAAAAGTATTTCCTTTTTGTTGTTTCTTACTCATTGTCATGTATGTCAAAGAAATTTGTGAGCATTCTGGGGGCTAATAATTTTATATAGAAAAATTATGCATAATATGAAACAATTAGTTGAAATTCTTTTCATAAAAGCTGGAGCAATGCATTCATTGACATTTAACCTCCTCCTTCCCCTGTAATCAAAGTCTTTTAAATAGAAATTACATTAAATTTGATTTCATTTTGGCAGTTATATCTTTTGAAAGAAAAAAAAAATGTGATAGAAGTGGGAGAAACATTTCTGAAGTAAAACGGGCTGTGACAAAGCAATAAGTATCTGCAGAGGAGAAGAAAAACCTTCTAAAAACTGATCCAGTGGAGCCCTAGAATTATGATGTCAAAGGAAGGAGCACAAGGGAAAAAGTGAGAGAGGGAAACAGATGCATCAAGAGAAATAGGGATGGAGTTGAAACACAGTGATACTGCCCTTCCTAACGCCCCGAGGCACGGCCCTGCTCCCACCCAATTAACATCTGGCACAGCTGGAGGGCTGGGGCAGGTACAGGGCCAGAGGGGCTGCAGGGGGTGAGGGGAGTGAGTCAGGAATTGATGCTCTCCCCTCAGATGCAGCACTGAGCAAACAGTTGCAGCAGGGTGCCAGGTGGAAAGAAGCTGAATCAGAATAAAAATCCCCCTGGGAGAGGGAAATGCAGAGGAAAGGCTGAGTTCAGGCAGGGCTGGGGGCTCCCAGCTCAGCTGGGGCAGGTGTGTCAGCCAGGCTCTGCAGAGCCTTTGTGGCAATTCCCTCTCTCTCCTGGGGAAGCAGCCTGGATGGAGCACTGCACTGTCCCTGGCTTTTCCAACTGCCATGGAATATCCTGAGCTGGGGATGACCCACGAGGGCCATCAAAGGCCAGCTCCTGGCCCTGCACAGGACAGCCTCAGCATCCCAGCCTGTGCCTGAGACCATTCTCCAAACACTCCTTGAGCCTTGGGGCTGTGGTTTTGGTTCATGCACCTGGCACAAGTTTCCTCATGGACCACCCATTCCTAAATATTTTCCTTTTTGTCTCTTTTTGATTCTTTCCTGCTCCTTCTTAGGCCAGAGCTGCATCAGGGTGAGGAGCAGTGGCTGGGGCTGAGCTGGGACCCCAGAGCAAGAACTGGGGACAGAAAAGCTGATTTTTCTCTTGACTGTTCACAGAGAACATGTCTGGGGCAAGATTTTTTAAGTGCAGAAGATAAAATCCATCACTGTCAAAACCAAAGGGGAGGTTAGAGCAATATTGAATGGAGTAGGGCTTCCAGCTACTTTTTGCAACCTTAGGAAATAAATCTAAAAGCTTCAGAAGGTTTGTACTGTACATCCATATTATCAAGGAAAATCTCAGGAAATGATGAGTTCTTTCAATTTTTGCTCTATTTCTTCCTTTTTCTTTTTTTTTTCACCCCTTGATAAATACATGTGTAGGGAGGCTCTAAGAACATTGCTTGTGTGCTTTTGCCACAGCAACAGAATTCAAATCCCTGGAAGGTATCATGCCAGGATATACAAATTAGGAAAGATGAAGAGTCTTCTGAATAGCTGGAATCCTCAGGTCCTTGGACCAGCCAGGAGAGCAGCTCTGGATTTTTGGGCAGGTGCACAGATGCAGAAACTGTTGTTCTGTTGTCAGAACAGGGTTCACATACATATTTTTGGTCACCTTATTGTATAAAGAGTATTAAAACACAGCAAAGTGCCTTCAGCATGACACTTGAAGAGCTCAGCTTCTCTTAAAATGGGAAAGAAACAAAGTGTGTTTGAGAAAGGAAGGGACCTGTCCAGATTAGAGATAAAAAGGGAGAGGAAGACTGAAAATTGAGTGGCATGTGAGAGAGAGGTGACTTCATCTTGAACCTACTGGTTAACCCATGACAACCATTCATTTTTTAAATGTGGGGCCATGATGATGCTGAACACAGCTCATGGAAACTGGATTTTTGTTCCACTGGAGTGTTTGAAGTCTCTTCCCTCACAGTGTGGCATCCCTCACCCTCTAAATCCACCCCTGCCTAACGAGCTCTGTGCTTCCAGGAGCTCCAAGGGAATCAGTGACTCCTTTCCTAAGTTTTTGGTGTCAGTCTTGCCCAAATCCCAGCACAGCCCAGGAGCTCAGCATGTCCAGTGAAGACTCCTGGCAGCTTGGATGTATTGCTTGATTTTTACTTCTGGGCTCTGGGCAGTATTAATTTTATAAGGCAAGGCTGGATCTCAAATATTTCTTGAAGGCATAACTGGTGAAACTGAGATCCATTTCCTTCCTCTTGCCACTCCCTCACTGGTTTGTTTTTTGTTTTTATTCCTCTCTTATCTCAGCTGCTGTAACCTCTGATAGCCAGTGATTCTCTTTGCCTCCCCCTTTGGCTGAGCCATCACACACTAATGGTTATCCTCTGCTGTGGGAAAGGTGGGGATTTTTCCAGAGACTCCTGGAAATCCCTGGATGTGGTTTTGGGCAGGTAGAGCCACATCTTTGCCACCAGAAGCCCACGGGATGGTGTCCCACTGACCTGACAGGTCACCAGGTCACTGCCATGTAGAGACCATAACAAGGGCTCCTTGTGTCCAGCCCTTGATGGAGTGACCCAGGATTCCATCTCCAGGGATTTGCCTTTGAAAACAGACTGGTAAAAATCAACCTTTCCATGAACACTTAGAAGTTGTTGAGTTTGGGGCTTATTTTTTTGCCTTTCTCCTTTTCTTCCTCTTTCCCTTAAAGGGACAATAAATGAAGAGTTTATCTGTAATTTTCTCAGCAGGACAGCTGCATTGAAGTAGCAGGCAGGATCCCCATTGTATAAATCAATGTGTTCTCTCTCGAGCTTGGGCCTTCTGATAATAAGCTAAACAAGAGCTGCCTCCTTACAGCTCCACGGCTGTAATCAGCAAACAGGTGAGCACAAGAGCTTTCCTCATGCTAATGGGGGAGTGGGAGGTTGTTAATTTGACCTGGAGTGTGGATTTAGTCCCTCCTGCAGTGGAGG